>NC_135779.1:5051785-5118435 GCF_028453695.1 Augochlora pura
GCCAAAATTTCGAAAAATTCGCGGCATGATATTTCGGTGATAAATCGACGCGGGTAAATCGAGCAGCGCGTCGAATAAAATGGCTGTTATGGAAATACCGGGAACGACGTTTAAATCTGTATGCGAAATTACGCGGACAATTCGCAGAAACGAATCACCGTGTCGGTCGCGTTAAAGTTTGAATCGTCTCCGTTGACGTCGGCCGTCTGCTCGCGCGCGACTCCCGCCGTTGTTCTAAACAACGTCTAAACTCGGAACATGGAAATAATCGAAATAATTGCGCGGGGCAACGCCACCGATACCGCCCGGGTAATATCGCGACGAGACGCCCCGAAACGCGCGCCTCGCGAACAGTTTAAATCCCCCAGATGCCCGGAGACTCAATTATCCCACGAATTAATGAACTTGTTCGGCGCGTCCGTTCCGCGATTTAAAACGCGTCTAAATAGTATCGTAACTCCGCGCACTTGAATTATTATTACTCCATAATTTCCCGTCGGAACAATAAAACGATTCAATTACAGCGAAAGCGGCGCGCAGACACAGTTGATTACGGATCGCGACACCGACACGGCCCAGGCTATGCTCGCGCTTCGCCGCGCGACAAATTCGCGCGGAACTTTTAACGCGATTAAAATGGAACGATCGGGAGTTGGGGCTAATAGAAATCGAGCAATTGAAGCCGGTTTGATGCGACTGTTCTTAATTGATACTGAGATGTTAAGGAATTGGGTTAAAATTTCATGGGTTTCATCTTAACCTTCTATAAATCGCATATTAATTTATCGTTCTCTTTTAACTTAATTGCAATTTTAATCACACTGTAGTCAAGTATTTTTTTCTATTTTTTCTCGTTCTTAAACCTTTGCACTATGACTCCTATCACGTTACGTTGATTAGCACTTATTTATCCTTAATATTTTCTTTAATAGGACCACATAATTTTTGTCACTTCTATTGTCTTTATTTATTTCCATTTTTAGGCTTCGATAATACAAAAGTTCAATTTAATTTCGCTTTAGAATAAATGAATAATATTTACATTTAATAGATTAATTTACATAGATCCTTATCACAACTCTGACTCGTTATTATAGCGCACAATTAAATTATGCATCATAACTATCAACCAGCTCCAAGCAACGCACCAAACGCAACATTCGCTCGAATCGCGAATTCATTGTCAATTTATATTCAGAGACGTGCGTTCACCGAATGCGCGAACATATCAAGTTAATAAATATCTCGCGACGCTTTTAAACATTATTAGACCACGTTAAAAAACACTTCTTGTTCCATCACTTTTATTCCGATCAATTGTTTCGAACGACTTCCCGTATCAAATAAATTCTCATTCCACTAAAATCTTATATTCGAACGGAACAGTGTTTCGAGTAAAATTTTATTCAATTTTCGCGCCTAGATAAACCGGCGCGCGCATAAATTTGTACGCTCGATTTTCATATTTATTCAATGCGCGCGGTCGAATAAAATTTGATTCCGTCAGCCTTTATCTTCGACGGGAACGATATTTCGCCGCGGCCGCGCCGGCGTCGAATCGCGAACCGCGCGCGTTAATTTATATCCAGGGATTCGCGGTATGTAAATTCGTGATAACCGCGTGAAACAAAAAGCTTGGATACCGCGGCGGATTAATTCTATGAAAAGTTCCTACGATGTTATATACAGGGATGGGGAGGGGGTGAGATATCGGATATTAACTGGCGAGGCTTCGCCAATAAGCCGCGAGAGTTCCTTTCACGCGGCAAAGAGAGAGAGGGGGGAGAGGCGGGGCCGAGAAAGTATCTCGTTTGGATCGCTATTTCTCTCCCCGCTTTCTTTTCCCCGTGATTTAATTTGATCCGGCCGCGAGGCTCGATCCCGGAAGCGCGGCCGGAGAACAAGCTCCGGAGAGCGGCTTCAATGGCTCGTTGACCCTGTTCGACGGCGCGGCTCGGATGCGCCGGGTTTGCACGTGTATAACGCGCCGCTCTTTTCCCAGTTAATTTTCGACTTCGCCCTCGCCGGCGATCGCCACCCCCGGAGTCCTCTCCACCCCTCCCACCCCCCACTACCCTTTCTTTATTTATCCGGTCCGTAGTCGAGCAGCCTTTTTCACGGTGTTTGCCGCCCCTACGAGCGTGCGCGGCGCCCTTCCGCTCGACCGACGAACGGCCGAGCAAGCTGAACGCGAAGATTCGACGCTGTTAGGCTCGTTGCCGGCCCCATCGACCCCGCCAATTGTTATCTTCCGCCGCCCTTTTTGCTCCGGATGCACGCGTCATCGGTACATTGTTCCCTTTTTTTAAAATGCCTTTGTCGTCGCTAAGAAGTGCGAGCTCTCAACGCTGAGAAGTGCGAGCTCTCAACGCGACTAGAATTACTGGCAGTGACGGTCGGATCTGCCGATTGCAAAATTGCTTTATTTTGTTGTAAATTAATGGTGCGATTTTTTGTTGTGTTAAATGTGTGGCGGCACATCAAACAGGCAACGGACGCGGGCACGCAAACCGCGGATCCGACTTTGTCGCCGACGGTGCCTTTCATCTGGACAATGTAGCCAGCGGCCGTTCGGGGAAAATGATATCGATTGCCATTTCCCCGAACGGCCGAACAGCGAGCGACCAGGGCCCGCGAGAAGGCCTGGGACCGAGACTCATATACGTACGTCGACCGCCGAACCGACACGACGAATAAAAGATCTCCAACGAACGAGTACAATCATTTCTCTCCTAACACCCACAAATGTAAGAGTGAGTTGTTTCACTTTTTGCGGTCAAAGGTTTATTCTCAGCTATTATAGCTATTTATTTCATTTTATTTTTACGCAAAATTAAAATATATTATTGCGTTACATATATATTTAAATTTTAAGGATTAATTAATTGTTTGTCCCTCTTATTCTTGAATATTTTGTGTTACTGTTCGTGTAAGGAAATAAATTATTCATCTAATTTTAATCAAAGTTAAATCCTCGCAATTGTCCCTTCTTCTTACAAAACAAATTATAACGACTATTTCCTAATTCAACTTTTTGTAAAAGTCTCTAACAAAATTGAAGACAGAAAATTCAGGACACTCGCGAGATTTCCAACTGCTGAACTATCGAATGCCGAATGTACTGTCGATAGCGTAGCAGTATTATCAAATTCGACCATCACGGTATAATTTACAAGCAACGGCGTGATCGATTCAGAATCCAATGAGGACACGTTTTCACCTCGTTTCATTGACGAGACGTGGGCGCGATACAGCCGACCAGATTTAAGCGGGCAATCTACGAAACGAAAACGTGACGAAGAGCCCGCCTGAAAAGTGGCAGGCTGGAGATAAGAGGGAACGACGAAGGGGTTGGAAACTCGCAGTAGTATAGTATAAACGATTTCCTCTAGCTGAAATGTGATTCTATAATTTCAGAATTTGAACAATGTTATTCGAAGACAGAGATTATTTACGATTTCGAAATAGAAATGTAGTCAATGGAACCAAAGAGATTTAATTACTTATTAGATTATATTTATATTCGATTATGTTTATAGTTATATTTATATTCGATTGTATTTATATTATATTTATATTCGATTATATTTATATTATATTTGTTTATAGATATATCAGACTTTTTTATATATAAACATTGTACAGTTCTTAATTATTTAAACTTTGTAAAAATTCTCTAGAGAATGTTTAAATTTGCCTAATATATAAAAATTTAAAGAAATTTAAATAAAAAATATAGAATAAATTTTCTACGAGTTCTAAATCTACCAGCAACTTGAAATTATTCTAATAAAAATCCTGCATTTGCAAATTTCGTAGACTCTAAACATAACATAATAACGTTAACACAATAACCTCAACATAATAACGTTAACACAATAACCTCAACATAATAACGTTACCATAATAACCTTAACATAATAACGTTTTAACATAATAATCTTAACATAACAACGTCAAGATAAATGGCGAAACGGTAGAAACAAACGCAGTCGATAAATTAAGGCGAATGATATCTGCAACCTATACCATGCCACCCGTGTATAAGCCACGTTTTAATACCAGCGACCGGGCGGTCGCACGTGACCAAAAATATCGCTACCGCAGGGGCAATATTTTTGGAAAAATCGACGCTGGAACGTTTTTAATTTTGGCCAGGAGGGCGCCGTTTCCCGGACCGCGGGAGGGACAGCTCGAAAATAAAGTGAAAACGGAACGAAGCCGGGGGTTGAACTGGGGCAAAGCGACAGAGACGCCGAACCTTGCGCGCGCGTGCACGAGAGTTTCGGCCGGTCTTTTTCGCCTCTCCCTGGTCCCACCATTTCCGGGGAGGGGGGGCGGGGGCGGGGAAGCTGCAAGATAAGATATTGGCCCGGCGAGGGGTGGCTTCCGTTTGCGGCTCATCTGTGACGGAAGAAGGCGAGCGCGTCGGCCCGATTGAAAGGAGCTCGCTGAATGCGAACGGGCTGAGAGAGAGAGAGAGAGAGAGAGAGAGAGAGTGAGAGAGAGAGCCCCCGCGTTCCATTTTCGACGCATAGAAAAGCTAACTGGGGAGAACTCGAGAGCTCGAACCCGGAGATACCGACCGGATTAGGACGTATGGATATATGAATCCAATAATCCGGCGAGGGCGCGACCGAACCGCGAGGATCTCGGTCTTCGACGGAAGTACTCGTGTACCTGTCGAGCCAGCCGTTTCTCTTTCTTTCGCCAGGTGTGGAGGCCTTTGGACCGATGCCAACTTAAAGCCGTGCTCGACGGTGTTCTTTTTTGATACTTAAATGACGGTGTACTGTTTCCTGTAGGTTGGCTCCAAGATTCTCGATTTTCGAGTTTGGAAATGAAAAAGGAATGGAGAATTAAAAATTCATGTAATTATTAAGCTTGCAACTAATGTGTTTTGAAGGCAGTTTTTCAAATAAATTTAGTAATTCCGCAGGGTATGATATTTTTTAAAGTAACCTTTTTTATGGATTAAAACATGAGATATTGTTAATAGAATTAGATAATAGAAATATATAATATTTAGATATAGAAATGATCAGGTCTCTACGAAAGCAACGTAACTTCTTAAAAATGACATAGTTTTCAACGATGGTTACAATTACACCATCTCCGCTTAAAATAATCTCTGTTTTCTAAAAATTCAAATTTAATTCGCTCAAAGTCAAAAGAATAAAAATCAATTATTTACTATAATATACAAACGACAAGTTTGCTTTACACCGGCGACGAATATGTGTTAACAAAACACCGGTAGAAAATACCAGCCGATTTATCGGTAGACATCGCTCTCCTCGACTACAATTCCCTGGAATAAACCGGGCAAGGTTCGAATCGACAGGATCGGGCGAGTGTGTCCCCGGGCGGAAGGGTCAAGCCCCGAGGTAGCGCGATACGGTTGCGAAAGCAGACGAAAATTGATAAAACCATCGGAGGCGAGTCAAATCGGTGCGGCACGGGCGCGACAGAGGCGAGAGAGAGAGAGAGATCGGTCGAATGGAATTTCAGTGACGACGACACACTGTTCCAGGTTTGCCGAGCGGCGAAAAATGTGAGCCATCCAGCACGTATTTCCGTTACAGACGGAGAAGGAGGTGGAGGAGGAGGTGGTTCGAGGTAAAAGACGAAGTCGGAGGTAAAAAGGCGAGAGAGGGGCTGTAGGTGAGAGAGAGAGAGGAGGAGGAGGCAAGAAAGCGGCGCGGATAAGGGGGGACGAATGGCGACGGAGCTCGAGAATAAACTGCAAAGGACCGGGGAGACGATACACGAGTGCGCTCAGCTCGGCTCCGCTCTGTTCTGTGCTTCTACTCCGGCCCCGCTTCGCACGACGCGGCCCGGCGGACTCTTCGGAGGAGGAGACCCGGGTTTCACCGGTGAAAGAGGGTTCTCTCGCGGCGAGGCTATCGAGGACTGAGCCAACCCTCTTGTCCCGCTATTTGCGAGCCGTGAGCAGAATGGACGGGGACGAAATTAAATGGCAAATTGCGGCCGAAGAGAAAAGTGGCTACATCCAACCCGACCGACGGGAAAAGTCACCGGCAGATGGACCGATACGCCCCAGAAATTCTGGCTCAACCCCTGACCCTTCCTCCCCCGGGGGTCTGTTATGGCGGCTCGAACGCGGCCGACGTTCGACGAAGAAATTTCGTCGTAGGAATATCTGTCTTTAACGCGATGCTCTATAACGCGGCAGACATTCGCTATGACATTTGCTATGTTATATATAACCTGACATAATATATATATTTATTTAATTATATATTTAATATATATAATAGTCTATAGTCTATAATCTGTGACTGAACTATATATTATATACGTATTAACCCTTTACTCTCGAAGCCATTTTAACTGAACTCCAAAATAATTTTCCTGACGCGCGATATTTGCATTCTAAACAACAAAGCGCACTTATGCATACGAAATTAATTCTCGTAACGCATACCAATAGCTTCATTATTTAATAACTTTTAAAATATAACTTCTGCTAGTGTAGAGATTATTTTGAAACATGATAGAACAATTTTAGCGGTGCTTTATAGTTATTATTGTTCGAGTGCAAAGGGTTAATAACCATCTTATCTGTGCGATGAGAATTTCGTGGTTCCATTAAATTACTGAATAATTTTCAATATAATAATAGATTTTTACGTGCTATAAAACCATAGAAAAATCATTACCATTAAATCAATCACCTGCCCTAATAAAATCATCAAATAACGCACTCCCCTGAAATTATCCCAACTAATAAAATACCAGCCGGCTGATGAACAACCAGAACCGCAGCTAACTTCTTAAAAATCGTCCGCGCGCAGGGCGAGCAGGTCCCAGAAGCGTAGGAGCGCAACAAGAGAAGCTCGCCGGATCATTTAAATAAAGCAGCACGCGAGGGTTCCGCGATGCACATTTGCACGAGCCATTTCCCGTCCGCACTTCCTCTAATTGGAACAGACAGCAGAGGAGAGAGAGAGAGAGAGAAAGAGAGAGGGCGCGTCGCCGCTCGATTCTTCGCGTTTCGTTCCGTCTCACCTGCGGCCGCGTTCTGGTTTAATTAACTCCGGCCGAGTCCGCATTGACGGCCGATAATGGAAACAATTAATCGTTGTTCCCGAGGACAATTGCCGATCGTCGCGATAAGACAAAGACGACGGCGGAGCTCGGACGGAAAATATTGTAGGAATTATTTTTAGGGTAAATCCCACTACGTGGTAGTATAGAGCAACAAATAAGCGACTTCGGTTAACAATAACAATGATGGTTTGACACTTGTCCATTTCGCCTTTCATACCCAGAAAAACCCTACAATCTTTTCTCCGGGTGGCAGCGCCCTCGATCGGTTGGTGGGTGCCTTGATCAGTTGGCGGCTTTCTTGATCAGCTGATGGCTTTCTTAATCGGCTGGCGGTCTTTTTGATTAGTTGACGGCTTTCTTGATTAGTTGGTGGTTTTCTTGATCAGTCGGCGGCACAATTGATCAATTGGTAGCTTTCTTGATCAGTTAGTGACTTTCTAGATCAGTTAACAGCTTCCTTGATCAGTCGACGGCTTTCGTGATCAGTTGGTGACTTTGACTTGACAACTTCCCTCATCAGTTAGTGGCTTTCTTGATCAGTTGGCAGTTTCCTTGATCATTCGACGGCTTTCTTGATCAGTTGGTGACTTTCTTGATCATTCGACGGCTTTCTTGATCAGTTGGCGGCTTTCTTGATCAGTTGGTGGCTGTCTTGATCAGTTGACAGCTTCCCTCATCAGTTGGTGGCTTTCTTGATCAGTTGACAGTTTCCTTGATCATTCGACGGCTTTCTTGATCAGTTGGTGGCTTTCTTGATCAGTTAACAGCTTCCTTGATCAGTTGGCGGCTTTCTTGACGAGTTAACATTTTCTTTTGATCAGTCAGCAGCTTTCTCGATCACTCGGCGCCTTTCCTGACGAGTTGACAGGTTCCTTGATCACTCGACACCCACCTTGATCACTCCGCTCCGCTCGATAGCCTCGATTAATCGGCGCGAGTCGCGTCGCGCCCCTTTTCGAAAAAAAAGGAATCTGGGTTGTGAAGCGAGGCGCGCGGGTTCGCCGAGTCAAAGCCCCGGCGAACCGAATCCCGTTGAAATGGAGTCCCGGGCGGGGTGGCTGAGTCGGTCCCCCGCGAGCTCCGGAATTAATTCCCGGACTCATTAAAGTAATTAAAAGCGAGGGAGAAGCGCGGCCGCGCGCCTGCGGAAAGACAACGGGCGAACGGAGATCAGAGACTATAATAAAAGGGGCTGAGTAGGCGGCGGGGTTAGAGGGGGGGTAAGAGGGGTGGGGACGGGAGGAGGAGAGCCGCGCTCTGGAAACTGAACCGAGCAATCGAGATGGAAATGGCCGCACCTGAGACTGCTCGATTAATCTGGACAGTTGTCCTGCACGCCGGGAATGGAATAGACGAACAAATTGTTTGCCGGAGGGATCGCCCCGCGAATTGATACGCCTTACGTTCCACGGCTGTTTCGAACGAATCGCCCGCGGTTTTCCCTGCGGGAAGCCGCTTTTATTTTCCTTCCGTAGGATGGCGACGATTACGAGACGCAGACGGTTCGATGAACGCGCGGTTTAATCATGGGGTAGTGGAGTCGGTATCTATAGGGTAGAGTTGAGTAGAAAGTAATTGTGGAGACTGTTAGTTGTTGTAAGTAGTTAATAATTAATCATTAATCGAGGTAGTTATTTTCCTATTGCTTTATTCTGGCTAATTGTTGTAAATTATTTAAGTACAACTATCGAGTTATAATTGTTGAGCATAGATTATAATAATTTTCTAACAACGTTGCTGTCTCTGTGTTAATTTTAAGTCTTCAGTCTGTGTTAATTTCAGTTTAAACATAACCTCGAGATAATTAATTTTGTGTATACTGAATAAAATATTTTAAATTGTTTGATTAAAAAACGAACAATCCAGAATAATAAAAAAATGTTTAATAAAATATCGTAACGCGTCTAGTTCGATAAATATAAAGCTAATGATGCCACAAGACAACTCAAAGACAGAACAGTCCTTCCTAGGTCTTCGTAAATTTTCTACTCATAAATAGATAAAAGTCCAAACGCGTTTTATTATTTCGCAAAGAATTCCGTAGACGTAAATACAATTTCCAGCGAATGAAAAACCATCGTAGCGCAGCTAAAATCGACCGAACAGTACCAGTTCGCACCTCCACCGAAACTGTCGATACATTTTCCTTAACAACGTCAACATCCCCTATTCCACCACCAGGAGAAACTGGACACGGTCCGGTGAAAAATAAACGAGAAGATCGCAGGTTCTATTCATCAAGGTGTGAAAAGGCTGGGTCTCGCGAGCGAAGTCGATTCCGCTCTGTTCGGGGGGGGCGCGCACCGTTGAAAAAGTGGGTCGCGGACCTTAGACAGAGTTAATAACGTGGAAGAAACGCGCGGCGGAGGGTCGAACACGTACGTGTGCACAGAAGGCGGGGATGGACACGGCGGTAGGACGAAGGGATGCCGGGTGTAGCCGGCTGGCGAGCATTGGCCGGTCCACCAGGAATTTGCATACTGCATTATGTACCGGCGGTGCATACATGCATATATGCACATGCGCCAGAAAATAGCCGAGCCCCGCTCCGAGGGATAGCCCGTCGAAGCAGAACTTTTTCCTTTCCGTTTCCCGCGCGGCCGATGATTCGTTTCGAGTCGATCCATCGAATCCTCCTCTCGCGCGTCCCTCCACCCGCCTCCCCGTCCGTCGACGGTATGGAGATTCCTCTGGAATATTTAATTAAACCCGGTTTCGGCTCGGCCGGCAGCGCGGACGACGCCACCGGACCACCTTCTCTATCTGCGGTTCTTTCGATCGCCGACGAATCCGTGAGCGCGCCCCCGCTGTAATTAATACACTATCGGCCGTCGATGTTCCGAGCGAATTTCGGAGTTATATCCGATCCGCTGACTGCTCCAGAATTATACCCCGATTGTTCCCTAGGTTGGATACATTATATTCGAACGGTTTCCGCCGAGGTGCCGGAAGTCGGACACCGCGGGAGAATTTGCTCTAAGGTTGAACGACGTTCGAGGAGAATTGTATGGTGTTCGATGGATTAATTAGTATTAATATGTTATATATTATAATATTTACTGTAATAATAATAATAATAATAATACTGTAGAATTACTTCTGTAAATGTTATACTAACTTTTAGTATATTTAATATGATACTACACGGTAAAATAAAATAAAAGCCAAAACCTAAATGTCTATTCGATAGATATGTTAATGCTGATATATCTTTTACGGTTATCGCTTTTATTATTGATACTGTATAGTATCGTATTTCAAGCAGTAATCTATTATATTTGATAAGCACTAAATATATATAATTTGGGTCGCAGTTCGAAATATTTTATATATTGAATTTAGTGCCGTGAAATAAAATATTTTTACAACCTTTTAATTATATACTGTCTACTATGTCATACCGCCTGCTATAATATAATATACTCTAGTGAATATATAAAATATCATTTAATACACTTTTCCACAGTATTATATTATTACCCATTGAGCACAATTCTTCGACGAATAAAAATCTTCCATAAAATCCTTCAATTAAAATCTCCTTAAACTGTATAATAGAAACAAATATTCTTCAATAATAAAATAAAATATTTAGTTCATACCTATACAACTATTATTAAAATATCTATTGAAACAACGATTATTAAAATATCTATTGAAACAACGATTATTAAAATATCTATTGAAACAACTATTATTAAAATAAAATATTTTATTCGCCAAAATTCTGAATTAAATTTGAATGTACCATTTTATTCGAATCAAGGAGAATCTATTATTTAATATACCGTTCCGAATATTTTCTCTATAAAATTAATATATTAAATACGCTTCGTCATTCGTTAGAAAAACAGTTTATGGTGGTTAAGAGACGGCGACGACAATTTTCGTAGCCGAAAAAAATAGTAGACAACGCCGGCATCAAACGCGCGCGGCTCGCGGAAAGCGCGGCGAGCCGCGAAGACGATTTTCCCGCGAAAGCGGCCGCGCTAATATATCGCAGTCGCGTTTCGGCGGGCTTGGCAAACGCGACCAGACGCTTTTCCACGACTATTTCCCGAGCATCTGGGATTACCATATACTTGGGTCGCCGCGGCGAGAACCGCGCCGCCCGGGCCACGTATAACCCCCGACGTAACCGGCACTGCCGGTGACGGTATCCATTTTTCTTTCGCGTCTCTGGCACCCCCGCGCTCGCGCGCGCCGCCGACCATCTTTATTACCTGCGAACTTCGTTGAACAGGGTAGGCAGCGGCGTGCGGCCGGAGGGAGGGAACACAGTTGCGGGGGCCAACAATGAATTACAAGCTAAACAACGGTGTTGTCTCGCGCATCGGAAAAATTACGAGGAAGCCGAGGTGAAATTTACTTAGACGCCCGACTTCCTTGCCTTCGCCTCTCTCTCTCTCTCTCTCTCTCTATCTCTCTCTCTCTCTCTCTCTCTCTCTTTCTCTTTCGTCGCAGCTACGCGGACTGTTTCGGTTTGAACAGGTATTTACGGGTTCGCCGGCTACCCTCCGCGGAAAGATTATTTATCCCGGAATTTATTTAACGGTCCGATTAACGAGGTCTGTTTTGCCGGGGTCAGGTGTTCCTTCTTGTCGGAGGTAACGCGCCACGGAGTCGCGGTAGACGGAAGAGACGGATCGCGGGGGCCGCGCTGCTGGGAAATGAGGGAAATGCGTCAGTTTTGTTGTGTACAATTTTTATGGCGTATTGCGCGATGGTTGTACAGATGGAGGAGTAAATCTGCGGGTAATCGTAACGTCGGGGTATTTATAATCGCGGATTTTATTTTAATGGAAATGGATGTTTGGTGTGCTCGACGGTAAATGCTTTGTTAAATGTTTAACATAAGAATTTCACTGTTTTTTTTTTTTTTAAATAATATATATGTATAAAACTTACTTGAAGTGTATAGCTTAAGTAGTATGTACATAATAATAAAATTTATTATATGAATTTTAGTCTATTAATTCATTACTTATTCTAGTGCTTTAATTTTCATTTTATATCCTTCGGCTATCATTTGGATTCTACAGAGATGCAAGAACATCGTCCTTAACATTAAAATTATTATTAATAACCTTGCAACCGCACCATAAAAATTATCACAGTATCCAAGAATCTTAAAGAACATCGCACTTTATTTGTATAAAATATAGAAAAGGTAATCTTTAATACCTTCTCCTTGACGTAAACTATTTCTCGGTTATCAACGACGCCATCCACAAATAACTGTTATCATAAAAGTTACGTAGCATTCTGCACAAATTACACGAAAAATGAATCAAAGGCGAATAGAAAAGTGCATTTACCCGCGTCTGGGTCTATTTTATTAAAACAAGCTGCACAGAGAGATTGCGCGAGAAATGCAAAACACTGTCAAAGAAAATTAGCTAAAGAATAGCTACAGAATAAAAATTTAATAATTATTTTTTTCAGTGATTTACCGCGCTTTTGCCAGCGTCAGAAGGGATGCACCGCCGTCTGTAAACGGTTTCCAGAGATATTGCAGCCGCAGCTTCTGCATTCAGTCGGACGAGGTATCTTGGCAGCCGATATGTGGGTGAACGAGGTTAGAAAAATGTGGGTGTCCGAGATCGGAAATTCGTGGCCGAGCACACACACACACACACACACACACACACACGCTGACCGTCGCGTCCCCGGTTGCCAACGGGGAAACCCCGTTCTTCTGCCCGAAAGGAAATCTTTCTCGTTATCGACTACGGGTCCCGCGGTCCAATGAGTCGAAAATGGGGCGAGAAACGGCCAACCAGCTTTTCGATTTTCATTCCGATCGCGCGTCCACCTCGTTTATGTACACCCGCGCGAAATCATTCCGAAACGCCCGGGTCCCGGATTCTAGCACCGAGACTTCGTATTCCGTAGAAAAATTTAATATAAGATAGTAACTGCGTTGTCATCCACGTGCTCGCTTCCAATTGCGAGTTTTATTCAAATACAAAGCTCGACGCTGCTGTTCGGAAACGGTTCTGCTTGGTCGAAGTGTCTTTTCTTTAAGAGTTTTATATAAGCTATAAGAATAGGGTGCTCTTTCATAATAAGCAGAATAGGATGCTTTTTTTTCTTGAGAGTTTAATATAGTTGGTTTTTTTAGTTAGGGTAGAATGATAAGGTAAGACGTAAATTAGGAAACATAAAGGAGGACATAATACTTTGGTTAACTTTGAAATATCACAATTATCATAAATTTCGTTATCTATCAATCCGAGCACAAAGGGTGAAAAATCGAAACATGATACGTAAAACGAGTGATTACCAAAACCAATATATACTATAAATAAAAATGAACTAAATATCGGTGAATTATAAAAATGGAGTAAATATCGATCAAATATAACAATCGACTAAATATCGTTCAAATATAACAATCGACTAAATATCGATCAAAATTTAACAATCGACTATTAATTCCAGAATATTGTCCACAATTAAAAGCAATGGCGAATATAGAAACGTGTATGGTTCAGAAATCGCGGTTCAGAAAACGAGAACGTGCAAGTTGCAGGGACACGCGCGTCCAGAGCTCGACAGACGATCGTCAAGAAAGGAGATTGGCCACGGAGGGTGTGCACGCGCGATGCATCATTCTCGGCGCGCGGCCTCATCGGGGCTATCTATCTTCGAAACTGCCGAACCCGGGGTAATCTAAAGTGCCGAAGGCAACCGATAAACGCGGGGGCCTCCTCGTCTAAAATGCGAGACCCGCCGCCGCTGTCCCTTCTAACAAGACCGATAGAAACACCGATTCCTCCTGATAACTTGAGCTCGCCCAACACCCCCCCCCCCTCCTACCCCCCCCCCTCCTATCGCAACTTCGCCGGCGACGGGATACTTCAGCGAAACTTGGATCGACGCGGTAACTTTACATCTGTGTTACGTCCGAGGCTATCATCCGGGAAGAAACCAAAGCAAGGAACGACGCGGCTGGAACAAGCTGAAAGATGCTGGTGGAAGAAGAAGACGACGACGATGCTATTCGATGCTAGACGACGCTATTCGATGCTAGACGACGCGACTCGGAATTCTTCGGTGTAACTGTACGCTGGCACCCCGGTTTAGCGTTACACTCGGCGAGCAGCTCGGTGTCGCGATACCCGGGGAACGAGACTATACCGAATCCGAGCACCACCGAGTTCGGATGCACCCGGAGAGCGGTGCATAGTACAGCGGTGTATGTAGATGTGTTTATTTGCAACAAGAACTTGCGATTCTCGCGCTATAGCATCATCGATGGGAAATTCTCATTTTATTCTAAGCTCAGGTAAGAAATTTTCTTTTATTCCAAGTAATAGTAAATTTAACCCTTTGCACTCAAAGCCATTTTAACTGGAAATTTCATATAAAATTTGTCCCTTATAGTATTTTTATTATATTTATTATATGCAACAAAATGCAGCTTTATGAGAACTAAATTGATTCTTGTTACTCGTGGCAATAGTTTCACTACTCAACAATTTTTTAAATATAAACTTTTTAATCTAGATAGTTCAATCATCGCACAGTGGAGTAGTTGATATAATATTTATAGTATTTTATAATAATTTATTTTATGTCAATTTTGTGTGACCAAGTGTGATAGCTATGTGATAGCAAGTCTCGCGACTTATATTATACAATAGTTACGCTTTTAATAAGACTTTAAATCTAAACTTTGATAATATCATCTCGGAATGTGATATAACAATTTTTTAGCGCTCGTTGAAATATTATTTTATAAAAAAAATTCCTGAGTCACCACTCCAGCGCAAAGGGAAAAATTATCAAATTCAATTCGTCAGAGAAATCAACCCCTTGCACTACGATTTCTTAAAATCTGTATTTATTAGCACTCATTCGTCTTTAATAAAATCTCTAATAGGGTGAGACAATTTTCATTTCTTCTACTGTCTCTATCCATTTTCGTTTTTAAACTTTAGAAGACCTGGATTTTATGTCGTTATACAAATATTAAATATCCATACTTAGTAGATTCCATAGAAAATTTCTATCTCCAATCCAACTCGTTATTATATCATAAGGGTTAAAATGTTCTACAGAGCTGGTATCCCTTGGCATCAAACTAGCAATCCGCCGTCAATAGCTCGCCTCAAACCCCCTCGCGAATCCAAGTCGTAGAATAAACGCAGAGCCGCGCAGGATCCACGGTGCGAGAGGAGTCCGCGCGTCGAACGAACGCTTCGACGTAATCCGTTCCACGTTTTCCATACGGTCGACAGAGTCCTCGATTCCTCGGGGACGGCGGTTCCTGCCCGACGCGGCTGGTTCCTGCAACGGGACCGAGCCCGAGCAGAAACGGTTTCCTTTTGGCACGCGGACCTGGTCGCGCGTCAACCACGAGACCCCCCCGGCTTTTCTTTTTCGAATCCCGTAAAACCCCGCGACGCATCGGCCACCCCTTTCAATCTCCCCCGCCTATTCCCGATCCACCGCGGCGGGATCGAGGAGAGGCCAGAAAACGGGGTGGACGGACGGACAGTGTGTGTATGTGTGTGTGTGGGTGTGGGTGGGAATCGGGCATTGGCGGTCTTCCAGGAACACCCTTATCCGGAATACGTCGTTAAAAGGATTCACGAGGAGTCCTTCGCCTGACAATAACAAGCTCCGCAGGGCGAACCAGCTCGCCAGCTCGCTCGCGCGAGCACCGATGCAATACGGAAGCGATACGCGCACCCACGGGATAGATAGATTAACTTTGCATAGCGATATATTTCTGGATCCTTCCGGGGAGCCGGGATGTGCGTAATCCGAGAACTTCGAGGATCGAAAAGGGGGAGGGTGTCCTCGAAGTGGGACAACACGTTTGAGTGTTCACCGAAATCCACGGAACACGCTGATGAGGAAAAGTGTACCTTGATCTGCTGTTTATCGGTTTATAGCTCTAATTCTTTGCACTCCTATGTTAACTGTGACTAGTTTTTATCTCAGGAGCTCCATTGTCGAGTCCCATTCGATAATATTTCATGTGCAAATAAATATATTTTTGTGAAACTTGCGAAAGAAAGCCAGGATTGCATCTTGGAAATTGTTTCAGAAAATAGTCCCGACTAACAAAAATTATACGCCCGAGATATCTACATTAGGGATATTCGCAGGGGTCAGCTCAACCGTGGTGCAATGGAAGAGCCTCACCCTGGTGGAACCGCCTTCGTGATCACGGTAACCTCTACGTCAGGTAAGTATACTACTTCCAGGTAAGAAACTTGCGAAAGAAAACCAGGATTGCATCTTGGAAATTGTTTCAGAAAATATCACACTCTTGAAAATTTCAAAATATGACAATAGCGTAAATAAAACCGGCGTTCAAGTGAATTTGTTTCATTCTTTATTTATTTAAATTGTCCTGTTTTTTTAGTTAAAATAAATATCAAATAAAGCGTTGGGAGCTGCTGGTAACGAAATTGAAATAAAATTCGGTAAAGGGTGAATTAAAAGTTACTTTACAGGAGTTTCTGCACTCTTAAGTATGAGGAGTATAAGTGCAAAGGGTTAAGTCTTACAGGGCTCGCCGCGTCGGCCATTCCGAGGGAAATTAGTGCAGTTTGGCGCGTTTTCGTGGGAAACATTGTACAGTGATTCATTTGTGGTCATTTGCGGTGATCCTCGCGCGTTCCTCTTGCGAACTCGACGAACGAGCATTGTAAATTATCGTCGGTTTAATGGCTCGTTTTACTGTAACTTCTCGTTTTTAGAGATATTAACCCTTTGCACCCGAAGCAGCTAGATAAATTCGAATTAATGTTGCTGGCTTGTAATATTTCCATTTTATGTGACAAAGTGTATTTTATACGTATGAAACTGATTCTCGTCACTCATACCAACGGATCTATTGTTAACAATTTTGTAAATCCAAACTCCGCTAGAATAAAAATGATTTTTGAACGCGATAGAATAATTTTTGTGGTGCCAACACTCGAGTGCATTATTTTTAGAATTCTAATTCTGAAAATACTTCAATTAAATTCTCAACATTTATGGAAACCATTAGAATTTCAATTTCAATTCTGAAAATTAAAATTCATGGAAACCATTAGAATTTTAATTCTAATTCTGAAAATTAAAATTCATGGAAACCATTAGAATTTTAATTCCAATTCTGAAAATTAAAATTCATGGAAACCATTAGAATTTTAATTCTAATTCTGAAAATTAAAATTCATGGAAACCATTAGAATTTTAATTCTAATTCTGAAAATTAAAATTCATGGAAGGCATTAGAATTTTAATTCTAATTTCGAAAAAACTTAAATTCCATTCTTAACATTCATAGAAGCCATTGAAATTTTAATTCTAATTCTGGAAACTAAAATTCATGGAAGCCATTAGAATTGTAATTCTAATTCTGGAAATATTTAAATTAAATTCTTAAAATTCATAAAAGCCATTACAATTTCAATTCTAATTCTGGAAACTAAAATTCATGGAAGGCATTAGAACTTTAATACCAATTCTAAAAGTTCGAACCGCGAAAGCCTAAAAAATCCACTATGGGAACGCGATAAGGGAGGCCGTGAAATTATCAGCGCGCGAAGGTTCGCGGGCAATGGGCCGGAAGGAACGAGGCGGCGAAGGGCCAGGGAACGACAAGAAACTCGAATACAATTTTCCACGAGCAGAAGACGAGCTCCGCTGAAGTTTCGAATGTGGCGGCGGTAAAAAGGGCCGGGTGCGCGCGCTCTTGTACAGACGGAAAAAAGATTTTCCTCCGAGAGGGAACGGCGGGGAGCTGTCCGCGAACTTTCGAGCTGCGCGCGGCCGGGATATCACGGGTTGGCGACGCGCCAGAAATATCTTATCGGAGGGGGAGTACACTTCGGTCGAGGGTCTCTCCACGAAGGATCCTAAAGGCAGCGCTGCCAATTACCAGCGGGTTGCCGGTAACCCCCTCCCCCCCCCCCCCCTTTCTCTGTTCTCCACCCCCTTATCGTATAGCGTTCACCGCGCCGCTTTGACGAAGGCGTTAACTCGAGCCGAAACTTTCGGACCCGATGACTCCCGATGATCGACTTCGATCGACCGTCGTCCGCAGCGAAACGGAAACTTGTCGAAAGCGTCCCGGACCGAAATTAGGGGTTGATTAGGGAATGAATTATTAATAGACCGCCGCGCGGATTTCCGACCGCGCTTGCTTCGCGCGCTAACACACCCGGGGAACGAGGCGGAAGCCTAAACGAATATCTGCCGCGTGCTAGTCTCTGTGATTAGGTAATCCTTTGCGCGCCGTGCCATTGGTGGGAAGTGGTTGGGTCGCTGGCGCTGCGATTCAATTTTTGATGATGCAATACTGGGCGGCGGGGAATGGCGTAACGTTGCTTTTAGAAAGAGCAGGTTGCAATTGTTGGAAGAGGAGAGACACGAATTTTACCCCTTCGCACTCCAGGCCATTTTAAGCCTAGATCTAAAATAGCTATTTTAATCAGCTACATTTCCATTTTATATAACTTAGTACAATTTATGAATATCAAATCGAGTCTAGTGAATCATAGAACTGTTACGCCTTTAACTATTTCTTAATTAGAAGGGTCTTTAATAATGTCAAAATTGGGGTTAATCTAAGGATGAATCTTTATAAAGATCCGCAGGTATTTATTTCAAGTTATAGGGTTTCCGTTGACTTTTATTCGGATTATTCTACTATCTAACTAAAATCCTGACGCCATAAAGTATCAACGAATAGCTCCTAGATAATAACACATGCGATGTCCGAATAAAAAGTTGAACATGCTCCATCTGCGTTGTAAACGTGTAAGATTGTTTAGTTGCCGACACGATTCGAAATCAGCGATTCTGAAAGACTGACGAGGAAGGATGCGACTCCGACGGACGAATAAAAGGCTAGTCGAATATGAATTATTATTGTTCGTGAACACGGAGCGATCGATTCCCCCGTCATAAATCCGGCACGATAAAAATCAACGCGACCGTAAAGCAGCTGTTTCCAGACGGAATCATCGCCGGCCCTTTTGTTCCCGGTACGCTATACCTGCAGTGTCTATTGCAGGTAACCACTCATAGAACTGCCGAGGAATACGCGAATTAATCGGGCTGGCACAGGCATCGAGAGGAAGGGAAGACGGTTGCGTCGATATTAAATTCGAATTTCCAGCAATGACCGGGTCTCTAGTCGGACGTGCCTCGTCCAAAGAGAAAGTTCCGTTTAATTACACCGATCGACATCAAAGGTGAAAAATTCTAAAACGAAGTTAATTAGCCGCCGTGTCTGCAGAGTGTATCTCCGCCGGGAGTTCTCGTTATCTTCTCCAGCTACGTACTTTACACGGCGCGGGAACCGTCGGGCGCGCGCGCGCGAGCGCGAGGCGCAAGGGTTGAAAGAGAACCCACCAGCCACCACCACCCTCACCCCAGCCAAAGTCCGTGAATGGCTGTTCCGAGTCGTCGCGATCCTCTACCAGAGAGAGAGAGCGCGGCTGTCTGAGACGTTCTTTCGACATCGCGCAGCGGAGCTACACACCGCCGTCACGCAAAAGCGATACGGAGCTACGTTCCCAGCGACACGGAGGAACTAATCTGGCTTCATCGAAGTCACTCGATACGGTAGGAGCTTCTAAAGTTAGCGCCCTTCTACCTAGGAGACGAGCCCCGCTCGAGAGCTGATGGTCTCGATCCCACCGCCGCGCGCGACTTTGTAATCGACGCGTCTCGCGACGCTAACGCGATTCTCTCGAGTAAATGAACGCTACCCGGCTGACGAATTCGTCGGCACGAGGCGCGCTTTAACCGCTTTGCACACGGTGCCATTTTAACAGTAAATCTGAAATCATTTTTCTGGTTCGTGGTATTGCCGTTCTATTTAACAAAATAAATTTTTATGCGGACAAAATTTATTCTTGCGACTCCTGCCAACAGTTTTACTACTTGATAATCTTTTAAATCTAAACCGTATTGTAAAGGAAATTGTTTCGCAACCTGATAGAATAATTTTAGTGGTGCCTCAGAGTCGTCACTCGAGTGCAAAGGGTTAACAGGTGAACGCGATTTACATGTTCCAAGCAGCTCTTACATTTTTACTGACGTTTCAATTTTAAGAGAATATTTTTATAGACTATTTTTATAGAATATTTTATAAAGATATTTCTCACAAAAGAACTGAGACGTATTACGAATATAAGAAATTTGATTTAGAATTTTTTGTTTATCCATGAATTATATCACGCTTTAATATTGTAGATTACTAGATATGTTGTGAAAGAAGCCTTACATTACTAGGATAATTATGTGTGTCCAGCATTTCTATTTATTCTATTGATTTGTTTATCTATTTTCATTGTTATATATTTTAGACATTTCTATATTTATCTATTCTGTTATATCTTCTTGCATTTTATATTTTACTCTGCATTTACAATACTATTTATTTATTATATATTCTTTATATTTAGCGCCCGCATGAAGCGGTGGATTTTTAATTACCCCCGGGTATTCTATGTAAGCCCGGGGGAAAATTTATTGATAAAATAAATTTTAGTATCTGTTAAATTTTCAACGGTTGTAACAGCAATTCGTTACGGAATACGACGAAATAAATTATATTGTTTCAATGCAGTGAAATTCAGTTTCTCGATCATTGAAATATGTTTTCATGAAACTACATCCCTACCAAAAATTTCACCCTTCTAGATATCATAACTAAATTCCTACTGTATAGTACAACAGCTATAGTCCTACTGTATAGTTCGCAACCAGTAGCGAAGGGATTAACGAACAATCTCCAAAGCTCAAACATAAAATGTTCCAAGTCGATCGATCGATACAGATTTCTATATCGACCCCTACCCGGTTCCCGCCGCAACCGCATAAACTCCGTTGATCAATGGCGGCCCCATCGCTGTCGAATAAGAAACCGTCCCGGTGGTTTTCAATTTCCCGGATCCCTCATCGATGCAACAATAACACCGGGTACCGTTGAACTCGAGAAACACACAAGAGAGAGAAAGAAAGAGAGAGAGAGAGAGAGAGCAACACCCTCTGCCAAGAACAATCTAACAGGGACGAAAGCCTCGCTATCAATCTAGCAGAAGATACCAAAAGAAAATCCCGGGAGAGAATCCACCCTCGGCGAGAGCCGAGGAAGCCCTTGCTTTTCGCGGGCGAAATCCTCGAGCCGGCGGCGTGGACGGGAGGGGAAGGAGGGGGAAGGGATACGAATGCTTTTTCCGGCCGTTGAAAAGCGTCGTCGACGAAAACTGGAACTGATTCAGCTGATTTATGCGGCTAATACACCCGTTAGGGGAGATTTATCGCGCGGCTGGGGAGCGGCCGGCGAACGTATAATATTTACGTTTCCGGCGTGACGATGGGCTGCGCCGCCGAGCAGAAGCTGTAGCAGAAGATGTAGCAGAAGCTAAGGCAGAAGTTGAAGCTATAGCATAAGTAGAAACTGAGACAGAAGTTGAAGGTATAGCATAAGTAGAAGCCGAGGCAGAAGTTGAAGGTATAGCAGAAGCTGAGGCGGAAGTTGAAGGTACAGCAGAAGCAGCTGAGGCAGAAGTTGAAGCTATAGCATAAATAGAAGCTGTAGTATAAGCCGAGGCAAAAGCAGAAGCTGTAGCAGAAGCTGAAGCTGGGGCAGAAGCGGCGACGGGGTCAAGAGCGGGGAACGAAGGCGGGAACAGGCCAGAAAGGTAAGAAGAATAAACGGACGGCGAAAAAGGGGGTGGCCCGAGGCCGTGCACGCTTTTTGCCCGGTGTCCTTTCGTCCGAGGCGCGAAAGAGAAAGTGAGCAAAACGGGGACGGAAAAAGTAGGGGGGGACGGACGGGGGCGAAGGGTTCGCGACGTGGCCCCTTTTGTGCCGGCCGGATGAAGAACGAGGCTCCCGGCGGTCGTTAATTCGCCGGGTTCCGCTGATCGGGTGCCACCTGTCTCGTTACGAGACGGAATCGCCACGGTTTTGTCGCGATTAATCCGACGATCATCTTAATACGAGGACATTAGTGTCCTTTTTATCCGGTTCCTGTTTCTCCGTCGCGCTTCCCCTCTTTCCGGCCAGCGCGACGCGTTTCTTTAACGCGCGACTCCACCGTCTGTACAACCCGGCGATTTCTTTCGTCCGGAATCACTGCCGACACGCCGGCAATTAAATTTCATTCAATTACTTTCAGCCGGCCCTCCGGAGTCCATTCTACCCTCCCCCACCCTCCGGCGGTATATTTTGTCGGGCTTCTAGCGGAAGTTTGGAAACGGGCGAGATAATACACGAAATGATGCGCGCGCGATACCCGGATAAAATAACGTTTTGAACGATGTTTTATTTTAATCTGACCGACGAAATGGAAACGCTTTGTTTCCAGCGTTTATCTCGATGATAAACAGGATAACGATGAACGGTTTCGTTAATTTAGTGGATTTATTTGTGGCGTGATCGCTTCACGGTTACGAAAGCAACTTGTCAGACAAGGGCGAGGATGTTTTAGAAATGTGTTTAAAGGGCGCGTGACTTCACTGTTCGCCAATGTAGTCTGTGTATTGAAAAAATTCTCTTAAAAGATTCTGTCGAGTAAAACATTTCATGCTTGACGCGGTTCTCCTTTGAACTGCTGTAACATTTTACTATTTGGACGGAATAAATGGCCGGCACGGAGGGCAGAAATTCTGCTGAATTTTAAGTAGAAGAGGTTTAATCAATTTTCAGAGTCAATTTCATTAGGATACCTTTGCAGGTATCCTAAAGAGGGTTAATAATAGCAACGACAAAATATTCGTACCATTTACAACTAATTTCTCCCTACAAACTTCTTCTACATGGTAGGTTTTTTTTTATGACGAACAAATAAACGATAGAAGCGAAATAACAATCTCGTGTCGCGAATACAAAAAGGGGTTAAGAATCGACCAGAAAATCGCGCGCCGATCCTGGAGGCCTGCATTTTTAATTGAATTCCCAGCAAGGAAATTACGGTCCCGTCGATTATTTACCGGCGACCGGGGACGCTCGAAGTTGTTCGGGAGCCATCTCGAGAGGCGCGGGCGGAACGTGACACGCGTGATCGATCGTTTCGTGGAGGATCGAGAGGCGAGGATATCGGGTTTCGGAGGGGGGCGCCTCGGGAGAGAGAAATCGGGTCGCGGCCGACTCCGAGAGACCCGGAGTATCGTCGATTAATTATTTAAGTCGCGGCGTCGATGCTGGGCGACGCCACCACCGCCCTTCTTCCTTCTTCCACCGCCGCCGCCGCCGACGATCCTCGACGCTTTAGGAGCTCGCTCTGCGCGATACCGCGCCAATGTTTCCCGCGATTCGTTTAATTAGATTAATTTAATTAAAATTCATCCCATTCTAATTAGTTGCGCAACATCCCCCGCTAACGGAGCGACGCTAAAGGGACCGGCGCGTTTCCGCTCGCCGTTGTTGCGCCGTGTAACGGACTCTCGCCCCCCTCCCCTTCCTCTGGCTCGGAGAAAAACGAGCGTGAAGGGAAAAAGAAAATAGAAAGGGAGAGAAAGAGGGAGAGAAAGAAAGAAAGAACGAAAAAGGAAGAATTAAAGAGAGAGAAAGAATAAAAGGGGGAGAAAGATCGAACGGAGGGAAATAAAAGATTCCCGGGACTGGTAATTATCGAAAACTACGGTCCCTAGGGCCGGGATGGGGGAGGGGGGAAGGGTAGCTTTACGCGAGCGCGAATCGCCCGGTGAATTTTTAAGAAGCCGTTCCCGGCGTTTAACCCTTTCGCTACGAGCGTCGCCTATAGGCGACATCCGCGCGATGACCTGTGTGTACGAGTGTCGCCTATAGGCGACATCCGCGCGACGACCTGTGTGTACGAGTGTCGCCTATAGACGACATCCGTGCGACGACCCGTGGGTACGGGTGCCGACCTATTTGTTGACTATATAAGTCGACGTATAATCAACTGTTGACTCTAATCGATGTGTATTCCTATAATACGATGTAATAGTTGTTATGTAGCTCTTAAAAGAATGTACATACAAGTCAATCACAAAGTGGCGTTGAAAAACGTTAATCCGAATATCGAAGACTACTGACGAGCAAAGTGTACACTTCGCGGCGCGGTGACCCGTACAGGGGCGTCACTCCGGCGGCGCGGACTGCCGTAAGGAAAGGGTTAATGAACGAATTTTTATGGGCAGAACGCCCGGAGGGTGTATATCGCCACCCCCGCGTCCGGTCAAACGCGCGTTTCCCTGGCTCCTTGGTGTTTATTGTTACGAGGTACACGGCTTGCTCGCTAGTTTCGAGCGTGTTATGATTTCGGAACGAATAAACCGCTCCTTTCGGCGTTAAACCGTTCCCCGTCGATCGTCATTGTTTTATAACTTGCTTATAACGCGACTACAACGGTGCTCAACCGTAATTGAAAACTGAAGCGGTAATCACAATATGCCCGGTTTATAGCGTAACGAGGCGATAACGAACGGCGAGATCGATTTGATATGTTTAATGCTTATTCAGAACGTTGCAACGGCTTTCTCGCATTTTTATTAAGAGTAGCGTAACTTTGAAATTGTTTATTCATTTGTTCTGCTTTTTAATCAAATTGTATTCTTTGATGCGAATATATATGCCATATTATATACGCGCTTTATAATTTTCGTGAATACGGTAACGAGGTTAATGTTGAAACGTTGATGTTATAATGTTAACGTGATTGAGGTTATAACGTTATTTTAGCAAGAGTTTACGCGTTGTTTAAAATTCGATTTCACGCATCGGAGGTCGAAGGCTTTTCTTTTTTAAATCGCTTGTTAATTCGTAACCGGAGGTTAGTATTTATTATTTACACAATATATATCATTCATTTTTACTCATTTAGAGTACCGAGAATGGTTGGACGAGAACTTGGATTATTATTCATTGACGCGAAAACAGATCATCCGCGAGGCGGGAGAATTTTCTTCGGCGCAGCCTGCGAAAATCGTTTTATTTCGTCCAATTAATAATTCCCGTAAGTTTGAGCAATCCCGCTGGATTTATGGAACACCGCGTGGCCCCGGGGACCCCGGGTAAAAATTTTTCGGATCTGCCCTCGTGTTTTATGGTTCTTCGAACTTTATATCCGGGCGACCTCTAAAATCGCGGCCCGGCCGCCGGGTACCAGCTGATTTATAAATTCACCAAACAATCCGGCGCGCGTACGCCGGAGTTACTGCCACGGTTTTACGTTCCCCCCAATAAAAATTCATCGCGCCGCCG
Source organism: Augochlora pura (assembly GCF_028453695.1). Lineage (NCBI taxonomy): Eukaryota > Metazoa > Arthropoda > Insecta > Hymenoptera > Halictidae > Augochlora > Augochlora pura. The sequence continues at coordinate 5,077,058 of NC_135779.1, forward strand.
TCAACCGAAAAGCCCGCGGTCGATTAAAAAGCCGAGCCATCCCCTTTTCGTCGGCGCCGGTTAGCGAGAGCTCGCGAGCAGAGCGGAAGAAGGCCGGGGACGAGACGCCGCTGGAAAACGTAGAACACCCCCATTCCGTCGTTCCCACGCGCGATAACTAAGTCTTCCCTTCACCTTTCGGACAATATCCCAACCCTGCGCACCCCCGCAACTTCCAGTTTTCTGTTCTTCGTCTCGTCTACTTCCTGACGCGGCGCGCGCGCGCGTCTCGTAGCAAATAATCGTGTCGCGCTCGCGGAAAAGGTGACGAAAACCGATCCCTCTGTTCGTTTCCTCGTGGATCCGCTCGACTCGTCGAAATGAAATCGACGGCGTCAACTTTCAATGGACCGAGCGAGAAACGATTCTTCGGAAACGTTATTCTTACTTTTACGATCGCATTGAGGACCTTTATTTAAATATGTATGTTTAAGGAGGTTAGATATTTAGAATTAGATATTCCTTAGGAGGTTTGGCTTTTTAATTTTATTTTATGAAATCTGATTTGGCAAGTCTGGCTAAGACATATTGTCCATGCGTTATTTACATGCGTTGATTATTTAGTACAGGAAGGGGTAGTAATGTGGAACACTACAGTGTTGAGTTACATACAATATGTAATATAGTAGACATATAGAATCTTTTTTCTTTAATTTTATAGATATTTATATATTTAATAAATATCGTGTTAAAAATGTTTTGTATGTTATAATAACTGAAGCAAAGTATTTGGACAATTTTTTCTCTTCTCGTATTACTACCCCATTTTCTAAATGTCCCATTTTACATCAATTCGAAAAAGTTGAAGGATCGGTATGTTAAGTTTAAGATGTTGCACTTATACATTATATTTGTTATAAATTTACCTAAAAATATAAAAACGTTCTCCTCTTTTTTTTAATTATTCTAAAGTCGACTAAACGAAAAAATGCAACAGGTATCTCATATTCGCACCTCTTCCTCTGGTCAACTGAGAATCTATGAGACACAGTCAAGAATTTCTCAATAGATCCTTCCTTAGCAATTTTAACCGCGAAACAAAAAAATTGACAAACAGTACCGGACAAAATTAAACATTAAATAGCAACTGCTATCTCATTTCAAATATTCCAAAAAACTATTCTATTCTATAAACTATATTATCACTTATCGTCGTTCGCGTCCAAAACTGACGTCACAAAATCACCCTAACATTACTGAAAATATCATCTTTAAATACTACTATCACGAATTTAATGTACCATTATTAAAGCAGTAAAAAGACCAGCGATGTTAGTACTAATTACATCGCCGAGACGATCACGAATACATTAATATGATTAAAAGGCATTTAATGGAGTCCACCAAGCTCGATTCAGGATAAATTTTTTAAATCGTGGTGGTCGCATGAATTTTATTCGAGCCGCTGATCGCGGAGAGAGAGAGAGAGAGAGAGAGAGAGACATTCGGCTCGAACATTTTGCCGATGAAAGTATTCTGCCATCCGATCCCGGGCATTCGCCGCGGAAAAAAGGAATAATTAATTAAACGGTCCGGGAAATAGAGCTCGAAAAACCCCTTAAGGCTTTCCCAGTCAGGCTTCATTAATACCATCCCGCACAATATTTATTCTTACCTTACTTATTGCTATTAATGATTTTAATTGAACGGTTAAGTGCTGCGGAGAGCCGGCTGATAAAAAGTTCCACCCCCTCCTCTCCCCTACTCCTCTCTCCCCACCGTTCTTCTCTTTTCCACGTTGCCTCTTTTCAACGCGGAAAAAAGATTCGGTCAGCGAAGACGAGAAAAATGACCGGTTGAATAATACGGTCAGTCCCACAAGTATTCGTACCCTCGTTGCTTATAAGAGGAATCTGTTGAAATCAGAAGGGATGCGTGTAAAATCTTGCAATAAAGTTTTTTCAAGCGGTTTCGCCGCTATGAAAAATAACGCCGGTCTCGTTACGCGCCGGCCGATTTTCCCCGTCGCAAATAAAACACGAATTAACATCCAGCCGCGTGTTACAATACCGGCTCCATTAGATTACATTCGATCCGTTCCGATGGGAATAAATAATAACCGGGGGAGGGGAGGGGTGTGTCTCTCTCTCTCTCTCTCTCTCCCGTCGCGTTACCCATCGGATAAAGAACCGCATTAATCATGATTCCATTCCGAAACGAAACAAATCCGGCGAAAACACCGACGATTAATTATATCATATTATATTTTCCTGCTGAAAATTTTTCCCCGAAATTCGCTTAAACGGCCGGAATTGCACGGAATTTACAAGCGCCGGTTGCTGTACGATGTTTACGTCGCACGGTCAATCGTTGAATTCAACCAATTTTATGTATATTTTGTGTGTGTTGTAAATGGAGAGCAGATTTTATGTATTCGATGATTTAAATGAATGGAAAAAGTATAAAGATGTGGAAATATTGCAAGAATTAAAGGATATTGTTGCACTGTTTTCAGCTTGGAATTCGTTAAATTATTGAAAGGAAAAATGTATGTTTATCGTACTAGTAATAAGTAAATAATAACTACTGTCTAATATACAGAGGGCGGAAAAGAAAAGCAGCTTCAAAAATAAATGTTAATCAAAAATATGCTTTTCCTTTTAACCATGTTAATACGGTATTATTTTTAAATTCTCTTTTGTCTTCGCTGTCCCATATCTCGTTGATTTATTTATCATAATAACCGCGTAAAACCGGCGTATTAATAATACAACGGACGTACAGAGAGATGTTCTCGCAGCGACTGTTAACGCGACTTGCAACGCAAAATAAATACATAAGTAAACGATTCGAATAAATGATCGACGTTCGAGTAGAAATTTTCGTTCGATCGAGCGCGCGACGGTGCACCGATGTCGGCCAACGGAACACGATTTCCCATTGATTCTTTCATCCACGGCGCGTGCACCGAACGTCCCCGACGTTAATATTTAATCGTTAATGTGATGCGGCTCGTAAACAGGGGACACGCACACGACGATAACAGGCATATAACACGTATATTCGGCCGATCTCCCTTCGATTTTTCCGCGGCGAAATCAGAAGCGGAGCCGATGACTCGCGGTCGCGTTCTCCCCATCCCCTCCCCCCTCCCGGTTTTTTCATTAGCCAACCCCTTCACCGGCCGAGGGAAATATCGTTAATTTTTAACGACACCCTCGACGGGCGTCCGTCACGGCCCGACGGTGGTCTACGTGGCACGACGTTCCGATTCCCCGGGAAATTTTCGTGCTTGCGGGTTCAATTTGCGTTCAACGGGGGTGGGGGGGGAGGGGTGATTAATTTATGGCGGACCTCGTCGAGGGGTGGTACGGTCGGATCGCGAGCGCGATGGCTCTCCCGTACGGTGGGTACCACGGGAACTTCGATTCTGATGGTCTTAGACCACCAGCATCCAAGATTTATATGCGAACCGCGCGAGCCCAGCGATTTTCAAGAATTTAGAATGCCACGGGAACGAATCACGGAACGAGGGGTGGGGGGGGGGGGGGGGGGGGGAGAATTAATTCGAATTTTACCGGAGCTGTGTAATTAGAGGAGTTTAAGAGGAGAGATGTAACGACGTATCTACCAGGTGGCGAGAACGAATAATCGTGCTAATTTACAGGAATGATCTGAGTAGAATTTATTTGGATATTTTACTATTTATTTTTGTTATTAGATATTCAGGGTGAAGCGCGCGTGATTTGCAAAAAAGTGTGATGAATAGGAACATCCCTTGGATAACGTTGACTTCATACCATCTAGATTAAATGACTATGTGCCATTGCCCTAGAAATTCTAACCTCTTGCCGTGCCATTTTCTTTACGATTATTACAATTAAAATTAATTTCGATGGAACTGATTTCTTCGAAGAAAAAGGAATTTTATAATTATGGTGTGTTTACATCTATGGACTGCACACTGTATCGCTAATTTTCGTCGAGCATACTCCCAAAATTATATATAGTATAGCGCAGAAAAATCCTATAGAACACGCTAATATAACATGCACTGTACCTCCGATATTTATTCAATCATTTTTCAAGAAAGAGTTTCAACAATAATCAAACAACATAATCAACATAGCCTCACGAATTAAAAACTTAAAACGTGGTCACGTAAAATTAGAACGATTAGCGCTAAAATTTCGAGGTTATGTCGAGGGTCCGAGCTGAAAAGTTAGGCTTCCCGAGAACGGCACAGCCGCACAAATTCCAAGGGTTTCAAATGAAACGCTTAGATTTGAATAAGTGCGATATCATCGCGCCCCGCCTAAGGTTCCCGCTGACCCTTGGCTCAAAGAGATATGTAAAACCGAGTACAATTAAATCCCGAGGTGGGACAATCGGAACCGGGAACGGGCGGCAAGCGCGGACGGGGGAACCCTTCAAGAAAATATCCAAGAGAATCTTTTATCTGGATTTTAATTTCCGAGCTTGTCGGCTGATTCCCGTGAAGCGAGCGACATGAAAGGAACGAAACGAACTCGAAGGCGTTTAATAAGAAGCCGACTCCTCGGCCAGTGTGCTTAACCGGTGTCATTACGGCGATGCTACTTTATTAAATGTTGCTTTCCGTTTAATATTTACGCGCGTCTCAAAAGCGTCGGGTTAGCCGGAAAATCGTCCACTTTTTGTTAGCAAACTACGCACGAAAATTATTGTTGAGATTATCTCGAGATTGTAGGAGGCACCTTTTACACGATAACACGAATAATTAGGCGATAATTTAAATCGTGATAATTTTCTAAATATACAAATTGATTTTTTAAATATATTTCTTAGGGTGCCTCTTATGGAATATTATTTTTTTAAATAGATTTTAACACGTTAAAATTCCTAGAAAATTTCCTAGAAGAGATTAATGGAACTGAAATTAAAAAATTAACGATAATGGTTCTGAACGTTCGAGTAATTTATATATTATACTGTACTATATGTAAAATATCATATATAGTAAATTTATATATTAGGATAAAAATTAATATATCGAGAACTACTGGAAATTTATATTAATTCTCAGAAGCGAGACAATCGAATGACAATGCTTATATAACCAGGGTCAAAATGGACCCGATCCACGCCAATAGTTAGTCCCCAAGCTTCGCCATCTTTCACCCAGCTTTTCAGTTTCCGTTCGGTAAAAACGCGCGGTAACTTCAAACACGAAAAGACTTTCCGCTGCCCATAATGGAGGCTAATGACGGAAATTTATGTTTCCACTGACCCAGATGCACGGAAACCGGATGACATTGCTGAAAGTGTTTCGACGGAATTAAAAAGTTCGACGGAATTCGGCCGCGTCGCGGATCAGATGATTTTTCGCCCGGGCTTGTGCCGGTTTACCGTGCAAACAGTCGCGATCGCCCATTTACTGTGGGAGCAGTTATGGCGGATCGAGGGAACGGACGGTATAAAATCGAAATTACACCGGGAAGAGTTTAAGCGAAAACGTGATGGCTGGCTGGCCGGATAAATTAGATCGGTTACAATTCCTTCGGCCGGGTCGTTTTTCAGCTGCCTCGTCAAATCTTTCATTGTGCGGCACCGTCTCGTTTCGTCGTTCTCGCTCGGGGTGATAGCGCAGTTTCATTCGGCGAACGTCGGCGACGTGCTTTTTTTCCCCGCGGTTCTTACATCCACGGAGTATATAATAAATTATAGAAGTAGTTATGTATTGTCATTATTTCATATATATTATTATATGTTATGATGATATTATATTATTATAATAAAATTTTATACGAACTATGTATAAAAGATATAAAAAGAAGCGAATCAAATTTTATTCGGCATTGTCGAATAAGTATTCGATCGAATGAAAATTTATCTAGATAAAGATTTTTTCGAATAAAATTCTATTCGACACTATATTCGATGGAATGAAAATTGATGCGCTTAATATTTCATTCGAGTAAGAACTCGTTCGAATAAGAATAAATTACTGCAGGAATTCGTGCGGTAAAATGATTTATTTCTGTAAAAATGATTCGAATGTAAAATGCTCTTTTATGGGATATCGATTTATGTTTTCCACATTACTTTTTCATATTATTCGAATAAATAGAAGAATAATTTCTGACGAGAATTGAATTATATAATTTTATATAACACGTAATAATTAATTGCGTAAAAATTAATAACGTGAAAATTAATCACGCAAAAATTAATAACGTGAAAATTAATCACGCAAAAATTAATCACGTGAAAATTAAACACGCAAAAATTAATCACGTAATAATAATACTAATATATCACGTAATACTTTGTATAAGAAAATATTCGTCAAAAATGTCCTCGTTCGGACAATCGCCTTAGATAAACATTAATTCGAAGCAACCGGAACAATGCCCGACTGTATAAAAGAGGGCACGCGGAAACAATTTCGCGACCAGGATGTAGTGTCGCGTGAATCGCTTAATTAATAACGTTCGCAAAAATTCGCACGAAAGTCGCGCGGGCGACTCGTTGGAGCAAGCTCCGCCGCTGCATTCCCGCCGTGCAACAGGAACGGGGGTGGAACGAGCGGAAAAAAAAACTGCTGAAGTCGGCGCGTTCCCGCAAAAATGCTCGTTTCCGTGGTAGCGACTTATCGCCATTAGCTGACACTTCAACCGAGGGTGCCGCGCCGCTTTTTTTTTCCTATTTTCATCGCGAGCTGCCACCCCGGGGACTCGGCGACTCCCGCTCGGGGGAGGAGGCGACCGGGGCGGGAAAGGGTTACAAAAGCGTCGCGAATTCCCCGTTAATTCGCGCGGCGAGTCGGAGGCCCCGCGCGACTCGAAAAAAATGGGATTACAGGAATTGAAGCCGACGATTCCATTCTTCCCTCAGCCGTCGCCCCCCTCCTCCCCCGTCTCTTTTTTCAAATCTGAAATTCAGGCCGCGGCAAGTGCCCTCGGCGAGAGCGTCGTTCTTCTCTTTTTTTATTTTTTAAATTTGATCCCGGAACACCGTCGGATTCCCGACGGCATTCAGCGGGGGAATTCCGCGCGTCCCGACATTCAAAAATATTTCCGCAGGATTTCATGGGTTCGGCGCGGCTCCGTTCGCGCGTAAATTTAATGAATAGATCCCCCGGGGGCCGCGACCGCGCGCGCCACTTAATTTTTCGATCCGATTTCATTGAGTCGCCTACCCCTCCTCGGACTTCAATGGCCGGAACGCGGTATATTCGATTTTTAATTTCGGTGGGCTGTATTCAGCTTTCGCCTGTTTTCTTCGGCCTTAATTGAATGCCCCGGCAGCGCGTTTTTACGGTAGTTTGGCGCGTACCATAGCTTGTCCTCGGTATTGAAAAGAGAGTCGCGCGAGTCTGATTTATTAGAATTTTTGAACTATTCGTATATAACAGAATAAATCAGCCTTAAACAACAAATATCGTCTGGTGATTTCGCATTTAAAAGCGGAAGAAACTCATGGATCGTAGAACGGTTCAAATGTAACACAATAAATCAATCTTGAACAACAAATATCGTCTACCGATTTCGCATCTAAAAGTGAAAGAAACTTATGGGAAACCCTATAATATATTACGTTTCACCTGTTCAGATACGTTCATTCTAACACTAGAACAAAAATATGAAAGCGACAATAAGACGACAACAAACTTCGTGCAACATCCGAAAACGCGATATCTACGAAACGTTCCACAAGTTGAAAACAACAGCGATGATCCGGAAAGAGGGAGGCGCCGGTTTCGTCTATCTTTCCCAGGCGACCGAGCCGCCTTCGGCGATCCCATAGCCCCCGCCGACATTCCACGGAAGCGACGCGAATCGCCAGCCCCCGCGCGTCGAAGCGGCAGCGCAGAGTCTGCGGCAGAAGAAACGCGCTTCTCGCAAGAAAGAGCGAGGACGGCTTCATAAATATGTCGGCCAATAATCTGGACGATCTCCAAGCGAGTTCCGGGGCTCCGTGAAGCCGGCGATAGTAAACGCGCGAGACGCGTAACACCGAGTTACGCCGGCCAATAAGAACGTCGCGGGGCCAGGCAAGAAAAGGCGCCCCCCGGGACGCAACAGAAATTAGGGGGTGGAGTGCGACCGGATGGCGGGGGTTGAAGACGTCTCGGGGTGAGACGGGGGTAGATATGGTCGAAGGAAGCGGACGGGACGAGGAAAGGAAGGGAGACGAGTTGGGGTGACCCACTTGGTGCGAAAGAGAACGCTGTTGAACGTTAACTCTTTGACACACAGGTTTTCAGGAAATAGACTCGTATGGCACAGAAATTTTGTCGCGCTTTTAATTATACAAAATTGTAATCTTTCTATTGAGAATATATGAAAACATGAAGAAATATTAATTCAATTGAATTTGTAGAATGAGACTTAATTTATAGAATGAGACTTAAATGGTCCCATCATGCATTACCGTACGTTAAAAAGGTGGCATATTTTTAATCCCACCGTGCCCCGAAGAGTTTTAATCCTCTGCACTCGAGTGGCGACTCTGTGGCGCCATTAAAATTGATTGTAACGCGATCCAAAATGATTTTTATAAATATCGCAAAAGTTTAGATATAAAAAATTATTGAAAGTGTTAATCTTATATGTGTCACGAGACAAAATTTCTGTGATTTAAGATTATTTTATGAATTGCGAAATAAGTGTCTGAATTATTTTATTAATATGTGATACGTCATTTAATATGCGAAATTAAGTTATAAATATGACTGAAGCAGGAACAAATGTCTCGATAAACTATATATTAATTTATTAGCACTTCGATAATTATACTCGACAAGTTATAACAATATTGCTCTTTAATAAATAAACGACAAAGTGTCGACACCTCGTGGCGATAATTTTCTAGAAATTGGAATTTGAATGAGTTATTTATTCAAAATGTAATCAGATATATCCGTTCGTTAGTGATTTATATTAATATTAATAACCGCATCAATAATCGTGTAAAGTGACTCTACCAGAAACTAACCAGAAAACTTTCGGATTTATTGATCAAAATTAATCGACTCCAAAAAACATAATAAAACAGTCCTCTCGTTGCCCGATAATAAAGCCTTTGAACCCACGTCAAAGAAAGCTAATTACAAGTTACAATAACATATAATATATTAATATACAATAACAATATTATAACGTATAATTTACAAATGCAGCAACTCTAGCAAATTAAAACACGCACCCTGTAATTTCTTCATCACACACTGTTATATTGTAATTTTTAATTTTCATTATTCAACTGTATTGCGGACTATATATACATCACCTCTATGTAACACAAAAGGGTCTCACTAGCCCGTTAATAAAGAATAACAATAATTACTTCGTTCATATACACTTTCCGAATTACTTCAAACTTACCATTGAACACGCAATTTAATAATTATATACGGAACATATTCGACCATAATTTAATTTATTCTATTATCCTTTTCACCAAAGGAGCCATATCAGATCGCCGAATTTGTCTAGGCTTGCCTCGGTCTACAATAAATAAGAACAAAGGGAGGCGGCGGTGGGGGGCTCGGTGCCGCGGCGCGATAAAAACGGGTGGAAAACGAGGGGGTGGTGGAAGGGGGAGAAAGCAGCGAACGGAGCAGAACGAGCGAAGTGAAAACAGAAATACGGTACGGACAGATAAAGAGCGGAACGACGATAAGCGGCGGTGATATAGAGGTGAAAGAGATACCGGAAACAAAGAAAACGAGATAGAGGCCGAGCAATAAGGAGCAGGATAAGGAGTGCGGGAGGGTAGGACGGCAGGTTTTGGTAGAGTGAAAAGCAGCCGTGGGGTGCTCGAGGGGGGCAGAGAGAGAGAGAGAGAGAGAGAGATAGTCGCTATCAATTTTCCTGTAATGGGAGTGCAGCGACGTAACGAGGTCGTACGAGAGGGCGAGGAGAGTGTCGCGAGCGATCGCACTCGCGGTAACGAACTTGGGACACATTGTGTCGGCGACGTTAATGACGTAACGAGAGAATCGACGTGGGAGAAGCGTCGTCGTCGTCGGCGTCGTCGACGACGGAACCCGGGATTTTCCCTAAATTCACCGCGATTGCCTCTTTAGGGCGGCCCTTCTCCGCAAACCGCACCGCTGCGTGCCGACGTAGACGTCGACGGGACGCTTTCCCACGGTTCTCCTCCGCAATTCCGGGGCCGGTTACGTGCGGCTCCCTGGCTGGCCCGCGCGCGCGTTCCGTCTTTTATAATTGATCGCAAACACCAAACGACCCGTTTCCGGCGATCTCTCGTGTGTCCGGGACGCAGCACGGCTGTTTGCCCGCGAGCTTCGTGAAACGGCGGCGGGGGCGGCGGCCGCTCGGCACGTGATGGAAATGTTTATTGCGCCCCGCCGATCCCGGCGAGCCACGTTGTCGAACTCCGTAACTGTTTCGGGAGAGTTGGTTCGGCACCGCAAATAAATCCCTGTTTGCTAACACGCGATGTAGAAAACGCGAAAGTGAAGTTGCACGCAACCCGCCGAATTATTATCCCGGCGCTGGGAGTTTTAACGGCGGCCCGATGCCGAATTACGAGATTACCGAACCCTTTCGCGTTCCGACAATTTCGCTACCCCGGTTCGCGATCCCGGTAATTTTTAAACAACGTACGACCGCGACGAAGCAAACTCGTGGCGTTAGGTCGAGTGTCTTTAATAGATCTCAGCTACCGATGCAACGGTTTTAACCCTCTTAGTACCGAACAACGATATATCGTTGCTGGCTCTTGTTAACAAGATAGTTTTCTTAATTATTTTTATTAAACAACAATTTAATTTCATATTTCTTCTCCCTTTTTGAATTTGTTATTTGTCAGTCTTTTCAACGTTCTTGCAATTTCTTCCCGAAACTTTATCAAACTTCGTCGAACGATTTTTAAACATTTCGCTCAGATACAGACTCTTCTGGCCGGTACTAAGAGGGTTTACACCCTTTTACTATACTATAATAACATTGTACCGTCATTGGCTCGGTTTCTCAATGTTTTAACCCTTTGCACTCGAGGCCATTTTAACTGCAATTTTAAAATAATTTGTCTGACATACACCATTTCTATCTTACATGACAAAACGTATTTTATGCATATAAAATTGAATCTTGTAGCTCGTGCAACAACGGCTGTACTTTCAATAATTCTTGAAATCTAATTTTTCATAATATAAAAATTATATTGAAACGTGCTGTAACAATTTTCGCGGTGCCTCAGAGTCATCACTCGAGTGCAAAGGGTTAATAAATAAAATTCCTTTTCTATCTTGAATGTTCTAATTGTCAAGTATTGTAATATTTTTCTAGGTTTTGGATGAAGGATGAAGAGAGGAAATGCAAGCTGTGTCGAACGGACTACGGGACACTGAAGCATTTGGTGGAGGAGCGTGGGAGTATGAAGAGAAGCAAGTGTAGTTTAGAGCAAGTTGTAGAAGGTAGAAATTGTGATAAAGTAGCATGTTGGGTAAGGGATGCGGAGAGAGAAAGAGAGAGGAGAGAATGCGGGAACAGTTAGAGGTAAAGGACGATGTGTTAAATTATGGAAGGATGAATGTATCAGCCATTTCTTGGCCCAAGGACTAAGATTAATAAACATATATAATATTTTTCTAGTTTCCCACCACTTGGCCAAGTTACATCGAACATGTTTGCTCGTATTCAACGTTCAGTTACGCGCGGTTCCGCGGGGGTTGAATCACGGCGAGTCCTCGAATATCGCGAACGGTTGCGCCGAATTTAGCTGGATCGTATGACGAACTAATTAGCGGATGGATGCACGCATAATGTACCGTGCGTAGACGAAACTGCTCGGATAACATAGAATCGCGCGCGCGAGGCTCGTCCCTTCGAGGATCGTTTCCCGCGGAACGCGCGCTCGAATAAACGTCAGCGGCGGTGCGCGCGTACTCAGCAATAAACAAAGAAATCGGCGGAGGGAACTTCGGAACAGTTCGCAGCCACCCCTCGGTGGAAGGGTTACATGGTCGCGCGCGCGCAGCCCCGCGAAAGTCATCAGAGCCTGGCTAACGAGGGGTCGCCGGATAAATCAAAGGATTTGATGGGGTTCGCGGTGAAAGGGTGGTCTATCTCGGAAAAAAAGGTGCGGGGGCCAGTTTTGAAAGTTCGCGACGATTGGACGGGGTAACGAGAGGGTCGTCGGCGCGTCGGGTAGGCTCGGGCCGAACGGCAAACGAGCTGACGACGCTAATGACGTACGCGCTCGTCGCCGTTGCACGCGTGTTCGTCGCGCGCGGGCTTCCGTTTCTCCCCGTGAATTTCCCCGGGGCTGTGTGTACGAGCGCGCGCGCGCTCGCGCGCGTGTAACGCGGCCAGTTTTCCTAACCGTGAAAACTGGTTGCGCGCGCGCGCGGGTGTCGCCGGGAAACCCGGCGCTCCGCAGAAAAGTAATGCAATATAAGGGGAGAGAACGGGTGACGTTTATGCCGGGCGTTGCGCGCACGCCGTTCCCAGTTACGGCTGACAAATAAAATTTGCGTTCGCCCGCGAACGGCAATTGCGAACGGGAGCGCGGACCCCGGGTGCCACGTTCGTTTCGTTTCGTTCCCGTTTCGTTCGTGCGCGCGCGCGCGCGCGTATTCATGAGCCCCGACGGAACGTATGAAATTGAAAGCGGCTTCGTTGCGACGCCGACGTCGCCTTTCGCAACGCAACGACGCGAAACCCCAATCGCCGATTTACGGCCGAGAACAAAGCCATCCGCGTTCCACGGATTTTCTTTCGCGATCGAATGCCAGCGAACTCGCGCGACGAGAATTGGACGGCGCGCTAATAGCGCTACGCTAATTGCATTGAATAGTTCAGATGAAGGCAATTTGTACGCGACGCTGTAAGAATACGTATTGTAAATTATACTGCGTTTGCTATGACGGTAATTAACGCGTTCGAATTGTAACTTCGAATATATGTATTTATTAAAACTTTGCAACATCATTTTTATTATAATATACTCTTGGATTAAATCTATTCGATTATCAAGTATAAAAGAATCTCCACAATTTGAGCAACTATTAAATAAAAATGAGAAGCCGTCTTACTCACCCTATATATATATATATTTAGTTATTAAAACTTTGTTAAATCATCTTTGTTACAATATACTCTTGCATTAAGTCTACTCGATTATCAATGAAAGAATTCTTCAAATTTCAGCAATTTCCAAATAAAAATGAGAAGCCGTCTTACTCGGCGCATAGTAAATGTTCTCGGCAAGTTCACGTTCTCATAATTACTTCGGATAATCGAGATTCTACAGTACAGTATCTTCCATCGGGTTATTAAGCAAAGGCCACGGATCTTGTATTATTATCGGAGAACGCAGGCAGTGTTTCGAAGCGGATGCTACTAATTAAATCTTTACGCGGAAAGTTACGCGAAAAGTACCGTCATTGTTCTTCACAGAGGGGGGAGGGGAGGGGGGGGGGGGGAAGTATCCTTGAATAAATTCTTGTTGTAAAATTTCATAGACCGGCCGCGTCCGCCGCGCCAAGATCGTGCCACAATTTTAGAAGAATTCTCATATTCGGCGGAACAAGAATAAAACTGTTATCGGGAGTCTTAATATTCCGTTGTTGCATCGCCCGGGAACGACGCCCGGGCGATAAAAAGAAGTTTCGCAGTCGCAGGTGTTCCGGCGCCGCGGAATCGTTACAAAAGAAATTGGCATCCCGAATGTTTTATAAAACAAGAACCGCCCCCCTGGAACACAATGAGACGCATCTGGCAGTTCGTAAAGGGAACTCCTCTCTCTCTCTCTCTCTCTCTCTCTTCGCGGCTCTGTTACCAAAGTTGCGGCAGATTAGCTCGATGGGAATCTTCCAGGACGTTGGACCGAACGACGAGAGGATGATGAGCGGAACGTCACTGCGGCTCGAAGCCTCGATTTAACACCTTGTAACTTTTTACGAGGATGCGTCCAGATAACGTCTTTATCCGTCTCTGTCCTCCAAGTTTCACGGATTTAGAATGATACTGGCAGATTGTTGCATTATCTCGACGGTATTTTTATTGCTTGGATAATTACTTCTTTTATTTTCTTATTATTATTACTATTTTATTATTATTACTATTAATGTTTTAATTACATCGTTCGAATTTCGTCCGTAACCTTAACATAACCTCAACTTTATATCTTTTGACTAGAAAATAAATACCGTACCCGTCTTAAAAATGTAAAATATATATTACTTATATACCTAAGGAGTAAGTAGGTCTTTTTAGGAGAATTATTAGAAGCATACATTATATGTAGACACTTTCTAAACTATCCGACATTATAACATTTCTGTACAAGATATCATAAAATCGAAGACAGCGTTTGTTCACGTGAAAAAGAAATGTTCGGAAAATTATTAATACAAAGCTGAATATTAATAAAAATATAAACTGATCACTGGAACATTTAACTTAACATGTAACAATTTAACTTGACATCTTACAATTGAAGTTAACATATTACAATTTAGCTTAATATTTTTAAGAATCCGTCGAAATAACGCAATTATATTCTTCTATCGTTTAATCGAAGTCCCAAAAATAGCGCTATTAATAAAAACCTGCTGGCTTATAATTTATACAACAATGTTCACAAACTACTGTACCTTTCAACGATATTCTTGTAAATCGATGCGCCTGGTATCTGAATATATTTTATCAGTTTTCGCACGCGAACGGCGAGCGTAGCAGTGAATTCCTTGCGTAACAAGTCCGTCGATGAAACAGGTGAGCGTGCAAACGGTAGCGCCGATAGCCAGGTAACGGGTCAATTACCCCGAAGCTGTAGGAGTCCCTCACGTTTAATCATTCCAGGGTCGACCAGAAAGCCATAACTCGCGTCGCGAGGTCCGTAATCCCCCCGGCAGAGCGGCAATTTCGCGTAACTAACGATCCCGATCCGCGGAACGCTCGATCGTAACTTCTTACACGGTGGGGAAGGGGTGACGGAAGAGGGGGCGGCGCGCGAACTATCCGAAAAATCATGCCGCGAAGAGGCATCCGCGCAAGTGTTTTCCAGGGGCCGCGCGATTTTTTAATTATAACTTTTTAAGCGTTCGCCCCGGCGGATCGAGGCAGCGGCTCTCCCTTTGAGCGCGGTAAAAAAATACCAAAGTAAAGGGCGAAACTCTTCTTCAATTACTTCCGCGGCGTGTGGCCGCGGGGCGCTCGTGTTTCCGCTCGCGAGCCGTGCACGCGCAACGGACAAGACACAGGCGAACTCCTGAAAATTCCCCCGTACACCCGTGCGCCGTCGGTTTTTCTAACTTTTCCGCCACTCGCGTCGTCGCGGCGAAATTTCAGAAGCCTTTAAAGTAAAGCTTGTCGACAGCGCGGCCGAATTAAATTTAATTGCCATTCGTTTCCTATTCGAGAGTCCGGCCCGGTCCTAAACGCCGTTTACTGGGCTTCGAGCCCGGTTGAAAGTTCGAGCACTTGTGGCCCCTTCCGCGGATAACCTTTTTCGCGGCTGCGAAATTTTTGCGATCGAAATTCTTGCGCTTCGATGTTTGCGTTTATTATTCGTTGTTACAGGTGTCTGATTATTGCGACGCGACTCTATATTATGCTAAATACTGTATACTATGATAAATACTGTATACTATGATAAATACTGTATACTATGATAAATACTGTATACTATGATAAATACTGTATATTATGATAAATACTCTATACGGATGCTAAATACTAGTTTTCTAATTCGACTGCCGTAAATTAGAGCAAAGTGGAAATTTATTTCACTTTTATTTTTTAACTTTGTCGTTATTGTGGACAGTGCCAGTTTTATCAGATTTTTAAATAAATTTAGAATTCCTTGCTAGGATGGACGATTAGGTATTCTAAAGAATCACGAAATTTACGACGGGTATTTTTTTTTATCGAAATCTGATTTTTAAATTAAATTTCTGTAACTTTAACACGCTCTTTAATCGTAGATACGATCATTAAAATTGTCTACCATTATAGAAGTACAAGAATAAATATTATAATTCAATATCCTAAAAATACTTTCGATTAACCCAATAGAGACAATACTTCTACAGTTTTACACTACTTTTACTAATTTCCTTATTTTCCTTACTTTTTACTTAAAACCACAGAACATTAAAATTACTTCAAACGTAAAAGCCTACAAAGCATTTATAAACAACACATTTTGCAGACCTTAATTTAACACAATTTCAAGATCCACCTTCCCGCGAATTAATAGCAACGGAGTAACTCTGACGAACACAATGAAAGCAGCTAACAAATTGCATTCGAACGAGAACGATTTCGCGGCATTCTCGAAATATAAAAGATAACGTAATCGAGCTGTTATCTTTGTGGAAAAAGGCGGAGATAGTACAGCAGTTATCTGAAGCGCGAGGGTATAATTTAGCCGGCGGCTTCTGCGGGAGGGTTAATTCGCCGAGTTCGTTAGACCGGGCCCCGGCGGCCGTCATTTTTCCAGCGAAATCCCGCGAAGGTCCCACACGATGCAACTTTCGGAATTAACACTATGGTGTCCGGCGTCGCCACAGTGGTGTAACGCGCAAAGTATCGCTTGACAGCCGGCGACACTACAGTGGTGTAATGCGTAAAAATATAAGACGAAAACATTTTATATTTATCTATATACAGCCAGTCGTATAAGTATTCGTACCCTCACTGCTTATAAGAGAAATTTGTTGAAGTCAAGGGACGCGTGTAAGATTCTGCAATAAACTTTTTATTATCTTATTTAATATCGGACTTCACTTATGGGACCGACTGTATGCATATCTTAGAAATTTCATGAAAATAGGTGGACAGGATTGAAAACTCCCGGGGAACAACGATTAGATTAGTCAAACTTGACAACTTATAACTTCCCGACAAATGCGACGAGCGAAACAATCTGAATCAGTGCTGTTGATACCAAGCGAAGAAATTTTTGGGAGACGCGCGGACGGCAGGGGTGGTTAACCCCTTGCCGTGCCATTTTCTTTAGAAGCTGCACGATTAGAATTTCTTCGATCGCGCTAAATTCTTAGATGAAAGAGGAAATTTTATATTAATCCTGTGCTTATATCTACTTGAATGTTTAAATATTGATAACGAGAGAATAAAATTTGATTCCCAGTCAAAGGAACGGATTTGTACCTAATAGCTTATTACTAGAAGTCTCCATCACGAGTCTGACTCGTTAAAGTACGGCAAGGGGTTAAGACGGAGGCACGCTTCGGCCCCCGACGCGGCCGGGCCGGTTTCTCCTACGCCTTTGAGGCCCGTTACGAGGGAAGTGGGTCGATTTCCTTGCGCGCGGTCCGTCCCGACCGCCGAATGGAAATTTATGAAAAAAGCTCGGCGAGAAAGGGAGCGCCCCTTTGTCTCTGTGCGGCCGGGCAGACTTGTCTGGGAGCCCTCGGTCTTGAAACAAAGCTGGAACACGCCGAACCGTGGAGAAGAAATTGTTTCGTATTTAGAGCGCCCCGTTTAGTCTCACCAAGAATGTCTTTGAGGCGAAAGAGAATGGAAAAAATGGAGCCCGTTTCGCGGCGGCTGAGAGAAAGAGAGAGAGAGAGAGGAGAGAGGATTTAAAGCGCGGGCATCTGGCGAGTTGTCTTAATTAGAACCGGCCATTGTCACCTGTCCCCGAAGAACCGGGACCGAGGTCTTCCGACGATTCTGATTTATCAAGGGAGATTTCTCCTGGAAGTTCGTCGATCTTCGCAGCGAACGCTGTCTTCTATGTATTGAATTTCTATTTAACCATTGAAAATTTAGTGACGGATCCGTCTGAGTATTTTTCGTGATATGATTATCAGCTTTCGTTCAAATAAATTTACACTGATCGCGTGGGACGAATAGATAAGATTAATAGACTAATAAGAATTAACCTCTTGCAATACAATAACAAATCAGGCTCGTGATGCAAATTTCATACAAGATGTATGATACTAAATATTAAATCGAAATAATAAAATTGATTCTTCTGTTATCAATGTCTGATAACAAAAGTGCATAAAGATAATAAAAAGAAAAACGAGAATTGTCTGGTCTTATTAAGGAAAATATTGTTGGTAGTGGAATGGCTTAATAAGACTAATAGTCTGTTAAGTAAGCTTGTTAATCGTTCTGAACAGTACAATTAATTTGTTATACTATAAATTGGTTGAAGAAAGTGTTCTCGAAGATTTAAACGTTTTCCCTTAAATCAAGAAAATCACCGGCGAGTTTTATGGAATTTCGCTGAACAGAACCAACATTAAATTCCGCTGACACGTGACTGCGTGACCACTGGCTGAAGAATTAATTACGCTGAAAACAGTATACTATCCGACGTAAAAAAAAAAAAGAAAACACCGTGTCGACTTTAAAATCCTCGAGGAAGGAAGACGGAGATAATTAAATTGAACCGTGAGTTCCATCTAATTTTAATTAACAACATCTGTCCGGCATTTTGTTGCCTCTTCCGCCAGCGAATGCAGTAACGCAGATTAAAAGGGTGGCTTAAGAAGGGAGAAAATTGCGACGACTCTAATACCGTCGAATAATATTGCTTAAAGAAAACTGTCTTGCGAGGGCGCAGAGAAATTTTAAGAACGTCGTTGTTTTTTAATTATCGTGATTTTGTTGTTGGGATAATTAAACTCGTATTAATTGAGAATTTTATATGTTTTATAGTTTTGGTGAATAAGATTGCCGCAGTCGTGGTCATAGTGGCATTATCTTTTTTAAAGTAATCTACGTTTCGAAGTAGCAAATTCCACATTTTTTATTCTTTTAGGTTATGTCAAGATTATGTCAAGATTATGTCAAGATTATGTCAAGATTATATCTTAAAATTTATATCAAGGTTATGTCAAGATTACATCAATATTATGCGTTTCTTAAAATGAAAGAAAAACGCACTTTATTCTAAAGCAGCTATTAAATCAACCAAAAGTCTAAACTGCCGGAGAAGCGTCCAACTTGATCATGGATGGCTCGCAGTAGCAGATTATGCACGAAATAATCAACGCCGGGAGATAGTAATCGTCGATCTCATCGCGAACGACGTAGTTAGCGTATTTCAGCGGCTTCTGATAAATCGTCGCCGGGGTAATTTACGGTTCGTAGAATCGCTTGCGGAGTGTTTACCCCGGGACGAGCGTTTGCTAAATCTTCCGCGATCAATTGGCGCGGGGTTGTCTTTTTTTGCGAGCCCGCCGTCAGTGAATTACACCGGGGGTTAGCTGGCCGCCGCCGCACTCTTCCTAAGTAATTTATTTCTCGCGTCGAACCCGTTTCTTCGACGGCCGCGCGCCATCCTGCGCGGGCACCGGCCCGGCCCCAGCCGAGTTTCATCGATTCCTGATGAACTTTTAATGACAACTTTTTCTCCCACGGATCCGAGAGCTTTCGCGAAAACGCGATCTGTCGGAGCCGATGCGCGCGAGAGAGAGAGAGGGGGGGGGGGGATATAGCCGATACCGACAGCGGCACACGGAAAATCGAGGAAAAATGATTTCGTGGTTGAAATCGCGTTCCGATGAAGCGAAATATGTTCATCTGTTGTGTCGGGCCGACTACCCGATTGCTGTGGATACGAACTATTAGCTTAATCCCCCCCTCCTCGTCGTATCGACAGGTGCGAAATATTTGCGACGCGTGCTTCGAGGTGGAAAGGCTATTTTTACGGGATACAACACATTGTTGGGAAACTTATTGCGAATTATATGAAAGTCGATAATTTAGATAATATAGATTATGTAATATTATATAATAATAGAATTTTGTAACGTGAATGTAACCAGGTGTATGCGACTTGCAAAATATGCATTGCACAATGAAGTTTTTAATAAAAACAAAGTTACGTGGTTTAAAGAGGCATAGTGTGGAGACAAGTATCAGAGACAAGGGCTCTCTCTCTCTCTTTGTTTGGAGATGAGATGGTTGGTCGAGAGGATCCAACCACAGATTAAAACCAAAAGATTCGTACCCAATTCAATATTAATAACACGCAACACAACCATCTACATATATTTACATAAATATTAACTGCAACGAGAATAACCTGAAATAACTCAACTAAAATCCCGCATTTTATAACACATTAAAAAGCTAGCTTTATATTCATCGAATAAAACGTGTTAAATATTTCTTGCTCATGAATAAACCAAACCAAGTTTATCATTATCAATATAATAATAAACCAAACGAAACGATAATGCCTTATTATAATTATACTTGTGCCCGGCAACAAACCAGAGGCAATAATTGGACGGCCCCCCCTTTCGGTGCGTTCGTCGTGCGGCCTTTTATTGCTTCTATGAATGGTTTGCGGGAAATCGCGAAGTTCGAGAAACCCATCAAACAGCCCCCGGAGCACGTAATGCGTTAAGTGTTCCACCAAGAATATAAAAGTATTCGTTCCCCGGGCTCGAGGAGTTCCGAGTTCTGAAGTATCCTTTCGCTGGGACCTAAGAAGATCGATATCGACGCTTCGGTAAACCGCCTTGTTTTCCTTCTCCGTTCCTAAAGGAAATATTAGGGTGTCCCATAAGTTTCTTCCCTTTTTTTCCGATGCGAAATGAATACACAATATTTGTGTAAACTGTTGCTTAAGGTGGATTTATTATGTTATATACGAACCGTTCTGTTTTATTAGGTTGGCAACTAAGTAATCGCGGATTCAAAATAAGAAGGAAAATTCAATTCTTTTGCTTAATGTGTATACACGTCACAAGGAAATGGCAATTTTACATCTTATAATAAATATACTTCTTCTACGTTTAACCCTTTGCACTCGGAGCCATTTTAACTGTGAATTTGAAATAATTTTTCTGGCTCGCGGTATTTCCATTCTATTTAACAAAATCAATTTTTACGCATACATAATTTATTCTTGTAACTCCTACCAACAGTTTTACTACTTGGCAAATTTTTAAAATCTAAACCTTGTTATGTTGCAAAAATTATTCTGGAATTAAATAGAATAATTTTAGCGGTGCCTTAGAGTCACCGCTCGAGTGCAAAAAGGGTTAAAGCAATTCTAGAACAACTGTCGACAGAACTATACTTATTGCGATCGATAAAGGAGATAACAAAATTAATCTTCGAAATAAATCGACGCAGCTAGGTGGTTAAGAAGACGAACAAGTAATAATCGGGTGGTGCAAGGTCCGGGGATCACGGAGGACGAGTTAGAACGTCCCAATCAAACTGTAATAATTTTTGCCTCGCTCCGGCTTCGGATGCGCGGGACAGCGTCGAGAACTTGCATCGCGTTTGCGGGTAAAACTCGAATTGCCGTGTCCGTTTTGGAAATTTTCCTCGGCCGGCAACGGCAATTTGCGAGCGGCTAACTTTGTTCCGCGGACCGGCCGGTATTGTTCGCCCCGAACAGTTTCAGCGGCGGGGAGAGGCATAAAGCTATCAGCTCACCTGCCCCCGAAAGCGGGCGGACCCGTTTGCGCCGGAAGTAGTTCGGCGAATTCGTTTTCACCGATTTGCTCTTCAAGTAATCGGATATCGGCCCGTTCCGGCGTGTCCGCGATTACTTGTCCCCCCCCCCGCATTTTAATATCGAGCGACTGTTCCTCAAGGCGAAAACCGTCCGACCCGGTTTCTACCGCGACCATTCCTGCCGGCTGAATTTTTAAATTCCATTTTCCGACCTTAAAATTTAAACTATTGGTCCCGAGCATCTGCGCTGTCAATCTCCGCCGCCCGATGCTCCATCGAAGCACCGGGGATTCGGTCGACGCGCAGGTACCATGATTCGCGGCGCTATTATTTCGAGATTTATCGAAGACGATAAATCGTATCGCTTTTGGTTAGTATGATAGACGTTTAGATGGAAATGCTCGTGAAATGGTTCGTTTTGTTCTGATTCTATTGTACTATATTGTACGTGAAAATTTTATAAAAAAATTCCGCTGGTACTGCAAGCCTTTTTAACCGTCTGAAATCATTTAACCTCGAAATCTACAATTATTTCTTTGACCTATAATATTTTCATTTCATATATACGAGATTAATCGTGTAACTATTTTTTAAATGTAAATAAATTCAACAATGTTGAAATAATTTTAGCATATGATATAACAATTTCTAAAGGCGTCTTTAGAGTCGTCACTCGACTGCGAAGTATTATAATCTCACATGAACATGCTAATAAAATTCTAAAATGCTAAAACCGTCCCTAAATAAACTTCGTAAAAATTTGTTTCTCTAACAAAAAAAAAAAATTCAGTTATTTAATACCAATACGGTTTCATAAATTCATTAAACACAAAATATATAATTTTCTATTCGCCCTTTTATTGAAGGAAGAACCGCTTCACCGCAAGGTAGATAAATCTATTGTTCGGACGTGCTCGCCGGTCGATTAATAATTAAGAACTAAATCGATTTTGATTGCGGCATCGCAAGTAACGAGATTCGGCTCGCAACGCCTTTAAATGGAGCTTCCCGCCCCGCGCGAACTTAATGTGGTAAACTAAGTTCAGGAACGTTACCCGGGCTCCTTTCTTTTCCGGCGAGCTTTCATGCTACACCGCCCTAATGACACTTAAATCGTCTACGACATAATTCAGTTCCAATAATCGTCCCGATCGTTAATATGTCGTTTCCCAGATCCCGTTAACTCTGCGGCTCCGCGGGGTTTGCATATTGCAAATCGATTAGCTCGCGGTCGGCGGGAAGGCGAAACTATTCATTAACAAATCGGTCGTGTCGTGATTTTAATACGCTGCCGGTAGTTTTATTGCAATCTTTCCCCGTCGATTAGATGAGTGTAGATTGTATTTATTTAGATTAGGTATATTAGGTATATTAAGATTACATTTATTTAGATTAGCTATATTAAGATTACATTTTTTTAATTTTTTTCTAGCTATAATTATTTTATTAGCTATATTATTATCAGTATAATAATAAGGTATGGCTTAGGCATGGCTGAGTTTTACATGGGATTGTTTCTCTGTATGGCAAATTATTATTTTTCTTGCAGAAGAAGAAGAATTATTTACTTT
Source organism: Augochlora pura (assembly GCF_028453695.1). Taxonomy (NCBI): domain Eukaryota; kingdom Metazoa; phylum Arthropoda; class Insecta; order Hymenoptera; family Halictidae; genus Augochlora; species Augochlora pura. The sequence continues at coordinate 5,100,027 of NC_135779.1, forward strand.
TACCTCTTTAGTGATACTGTCACGTGTATGTGCGTCTTTTTGAAAATGTAATTAATCTAAGTGTAAAGAAAATAAAAATCAGTTGAAAAACTATTTACTACAAAATCCCTCAGCAATACGGAAAATTGAATTAAATGAAATGGATGTTAAATAAAAAAGAGACAATTACTTACATTGTTTCCTATTATAAAAATTTATCCCTGAGGAGGGTAATGACTAATTTGAGTGAACTTTATTTTATATCAGTTATTAACACAATTAATTATTAAATACAATTGAGTAGAGGACGAAACAATCGCGAAAGCACTATGAGCCAAACTCACGATTTCACTCGAGATCTACTAAAAATGAACTCTTTTAAAATCGAAATAAAAATGTATTCTTCTCCTACAAAAATCTAAAAACCGAGGCTAAATAAAGACAGAAAAAAAATAAATAAAAAAGTAAATAAAGTGCAAAAACAGAAAGATTGTCCTTGCTATTAGAAAAATTATCAAGAAAGAAGTGCTAGTCGATAGCAGCGCGTAAAACAACAGTAAAACGCAGCGCGGAAGCGTAGCGCAAAGGGTTAATGGTATTATAAGAGAGTGGCCGTGGCAGCGAAGAATTCCTCGCGGACGCGAACGAGCGGCTGGCGACTGGAAACAATTGCCGTTTCGGTCAGCGGTTTTCCGCGGGGCGATGGAAAGAAATTCCGTCGGGCGTTAACAGTAAATACCGCAATATAACGTGCTGTCAACGCGCGGCGGGGGTGCCCCGGTCGGCGAAGTGAAAAAGGAAGCTGCGGGTGGATGGGCGCGCGGCGGCGGCGGCGGCGGCGGCGGGGACGGGAATGCAGAAAGGAGGACGCACGGCTCATTTCGCATGCACGCCGCGATAGAACGGGCTCACGTACTTTCGAGCTCATTCAGTCGGAGCGACGTAAAGATGGTCATAAAAAGGAACTCCTCGTCGCGAACGAGAGACCGGAAATTAATGCCCTCTCCGACGTGTCCTCTCGCCGGTTGACGACGACGACGACGACGACGACGCCGGTCCCTCGCAAGAGGGCGAACGGGGGTGCAGATATTTCCTGGCCCTGTCACGACGGTACCGGCCCTAAGCGACAAATGCGCGCGCGCGCCCGCGCCCGGCTGCCGTTACAAGGACCTATAGGGCCGACCCTTCGGGGGTTTGTAAAATCCAAACGACGCGTCCGTCTGGCTCTACGCCGACAAACTACGTTTTATCGAGGTCTGCCCTCGGTCTGCGCGAAGGTTCATCGGAACCCTTCTCGTTGTACGCCCGTGACCCCTTGATGACGCCCTTTCGCCCTTACCTCTGTTCTTTCGGTATAATTGACGGACGCCCGGAGAAGTGGAGCAAGTTCATTCCGTGAACTATGCGTATGCAACAGGGCGACGCGGTTGTTACCCGGGACAAAGGATTTATGCATTATGGAACAGTTTCTTGATTAGGGTGGGTTCTGACGGATAATGCGGGGTGTGACCGGTTGATGCGCGTCTGGTCTGGTTGCGGACACGATTAACTTTGTATCTGTATAATGAGATATGTCGGACTTCTTTTTACTGCATAGCAAACGGAACGAGATAATGAACAAATTTAGTGAGATGGTTTTTATTTAAATATAATACCAATAAAAGGATAAAGGATGCTATACGTCTTGTTCGGTAAATTAAAATTAAATTAGGTGGGAAGATAATTAAAATTTTATATCTCTTATACGTTAGACAAATATACAATATATAAAAATACAAAGATTTAATATATCTTACTTGATAAATATAATATTAGTCACGTTCGACAGCAACGCAGAGGAATAGCAATTATGTTCGATAAGTAGATACAATTCGGGAAGATTATTATTATTATCTTAGTACGGTCTTCATTTTGATAACGCTGAGATAAACGCACAGTTCCACTCGCGAGTGCACAGCCGAGGGTTATTTGGTAACTAAACAGTGCATTAGAATTGAATTAATTTTAATGATGTTGTAGCAACGTCATTTCACATTTCCAGGCTTTGTGGAAATTTATAATATTTTCTACAAACTAGTTTGACATTTTTATTAGAGCTATCCACCTTTACTTTCAAGAAAGTAACTACTTCTTTTCAGTTCAAATTAGTTTTTTTATGTAAATGAGTTTCATTCACGAGTGAAGTTTAATCGTTATTTTACGTGTGCCGTTTTATATCGTGGAATATAAACGCAAGAGAACGCATCTATAACAAAAATTAGTGATGCGGATTTTCGATTAAAAATTTATATATTATGTTCTAAGAGAATTTTCGTATCACTTAGAGTTTTGATTTAAAAGATTATTATTAAAAGGTTGATAACACACGAGTCGTAAGATCTCAATTTTATATGCATAACATGCACTTTGTTATATAATATGGAAATGCAGTAAGTTGGAAAAATAATTTTAGATTCGCGGTTAAAATGGCTACGATTGCAAGGGCCGAACTTCTCCGATTTTTATAAAAAGTATTACAGTTCTATTAAAAGTATAATTATTAAAATTATTACGATCTTGCTGTAACCGTCAAAATACCATCTTCGTCTAAAATATAAACGGTCTTAAAAAGACAATTCGCAATCGCTTTCGATTGTGCCGGGCGCGGTCCAGCCATTCGTATTCATCAGTTGGCAATAAATTAACACTAGCTAAAATCTTTTCACGGTTCTTCCGCTCGTCGCCGGAGTAATTCACGGGGCGGCGACGGCGGCGGCGGGCTTTCAGGCGATTCCAGATTTGCATTGTACGGTTCCCATTAATTCCCCCGTTGAATTATAAAATCCTCGAGGCTGTAAGACCGAAAGACTTCTTCGACATGAAAAATTCACATCCCTTTTAATCCCGCGGCCGTCGCCGTCGCCGCCCCCGCGAGACAGAATATTTCGAACAGAATAACTTCGTCGGAGGCGTTCTCGCGCGCGCGCGCGCGTCGATCCGGTGATCTCCGATAACGCCGGTTAATTGTTTTAATTTGCGATCCGCGCGAAGGAACGCCGACGAATCGTATTTAAAGAAGCGCGGAGAGATCGCGCGATTTTTCTTCGCTTCTCGACGAGCCCTTTAATCTCGTTTCGCCGGGCCCGACAGCGGCGTTTAATCCCCGGCACAGCCGGCCGTAATCATTGTATCTCTTTGCCTCGTCCGTTACGGCGACAAGCTTAATTACATTAATTAACAAGTTAATGCTCGATGGACTCCGGTCCCGCGATCCACCTCGGAACTCGCGACTGACGTCGTCGTTCGCCCTTCGACTTCAGATTTTCCGGGATTCGGCGACGCGCCTCTGCCTCTCGTTACCGAATTTCATACACTGGGTGCACACGTGGAACCTAACTTTCGCTCGCGAACGATGCTGCAAGGGTAGAGTTACGCGAGCGTCGAATCAATGGACGTTGCTCAACTCTTCCCCCTTTGTTAATAGAATTCGAGGAAAATTCGTCCTCATTTCTAGGCGTCGAATACTCGTTTTAATACTATTTTACGCATTCCGTGCCACGTGTACCACTGGCGAGATTAGTAACACTTGACAATTTATAATTTACCAATAGCCTTTCGACAAAGGCGACAGGTGAAACAATCTGTGTCAGTGCTACCGGCGCCAAGCGAAAATTGATTTATAAATAGCTAGAAATTTTTAAATAGCTATTCAATGCGTTAAAAAAATATTTTATGACAAGATAGGATCCAAGAAATAATTTCTACCAAAAGAATATGTAATATGTACGATTGGCCTGCGCGAGCTTGTATACGTTTTCGGCCCGAAATTTTCGCACCAATATCGTAGATTAACCCCTTGCGCTATAATAACGAGTCAGACTCGTGATGAAGATTTCATGCATGATCCAATAAATATGAATATTATTAATTTATTTCAAATCTAAACACCAAATTCAATTCTTCTGTTATCAAAGTACAGAAACGAAAGGAAATGAAGACAGTACAAGAACTAGGAACTGTCTAGTCCTATTAAAGAAAGTATAAAGAACGAATAAATGCTAATTAACACAGCGTGAAAAAAATCACAGCGCAAGGGGTTAAGTACGAACAAGTGTTAATCGTCACAGAAGAAAATTAGCGGTAGCGCAAGTGGTTAAGAGAAACGGAGAAATGTACTGCTTTTTGCTTGTTCCCTGCGCTGTTTACTCGTTGCAAACAATGGAAGCACTTCCGTGCCAACGAAGGATGTATTTCTACAGTTCCATATCATAGAACCATTAACGTCGCGAAGCATTCCGGGCCGACCGTGGACAGGTTGCAAGTTCTACAGACAGTTCCCGTCCTAACGACTAAACCGGAAGCGAAGGATCCCGGCGCAAGAAGACGACCACCGTTTGCGAGTCCGCGCGTCGAAGTTCAACCACCGAAGCGGAGACGCGAGGTTCGCGCGGGAACCCGTCCATGGCAAAATCAATAGCCTCGGAATGACTTAAAGCGGTCGACTGCTAATTACAACTCGAAACAGGGAGAGACATCGCGGGGAATAAATTCGAGGCTCGAGTGCTCGCGTGGCCGGTTAATTCGTCGGGGTCACTTGACTTTCCGCGCCGAAGACTCGGCGTGTCCTCCCCACCCCCGTGCGCGATCCCGCGGCGACGAAGTTGTCCCCGGGCCCGGGTAAATTAATGTTTTCGAAAACGCTCGCGGGAGTTCGGTTCGGAAAAGTTGCCCGCGCGGACAGCGAAGGGGGGTGGCGAGTGGAAACGGAATCCGTCGGACGGATAGAGATGGAGTGTAGGGGTAGGCGGCCAGCGAAAGACCAACAGAAGGCAGAAGTAAAGCGAAACACAGAGGGTGAAAAAAAGGGGAATCTAAATAAAAACAAAAAGCCTGGAAACAGGGAGGGAAAAAAAGGGAGCCGTTGGAAAAGCGGACCCCGACGGGAAAGGGGTTGAAAAAGGAACGAGTGGAAAGATACGGTGATGCAAAGTCGGATGGAAGCCGAGGAAAAAAGAGAAGCCGGCCGAGAGAAAAGAGAGAGAGAGAGAGAGAGAGAGAATGAAATGGGGCGAAAGGAAAACAGAAAATGGAGCGAGCCGGCGAACGGACAGGGACGGCGGGAGATCGAGAGGCAAGAATGGGGTGCATGAAGGGGGCGCGGGAGCCCGCGGGGGGATGAAGTACGATTCCGTTAAAAGTTCGGGCGATTAATTAATGCCGTGGCGGCGAGTCTCTTTCTCTCTGCCCCTCGATATCCCCTTTCTCTCGGCCGCGCCTCTCTCGCCCCGGCCTCCGCGCTCTGTGTCACCGACCACCGCGTAAATTCTCCGGTTCACCCCCGCGCCGTTAACTCTCGAACTCTCAGACACCGTGCCCGAGAGTGGCCCGAGCCTCAAGGTCCTGCCAAGACGGACGTTTAGGCACCGTTCATTTACTTGCAAATTTCGCACGGTTTGTCGACGAATGCGAACGAGACCAGCCCGGTTTTCTTCCGAACGAGAGGGGCGGGACGGACACGAGCTGCGGGGTTGAAACGAGGAAATTGCTTGTTTCGTAACATTTATCACCGCGGACCGTGGTCCGGGGGAGGGGGAGGGGGAGGACCCGGCGGAGGAAAATTTATGCCGGCCAAGATATGACAACTTTTCGACGGGATGCAGCAACCCTACGCTGCGAGACGCCACCCCTTCTGTGTCTACGAAGTTTTCGGTAAACAGCGGGGCCCCGGAACCGCCCAGCCACTCGTTTAGCAGAAATTACGTTCCGTTTGGGACGATGTCGCCGGTTTCGTGAAATTGTTGGAACGTAATAGGGAGACCGAATTTTTATGAATATACCAGCGAAATATACTAAATACTTATATCTTTTTCTTTTGTAGAATGAAAATTCTAATTTTCTCATCAAAGTACTACAATTTAAAGAACCACAATTAAGAAAGTAAAATTTTCAATATTTTTCACTTAGGTCTCACAATGTTATCTATGTATGCAAAAATGTTAAAAAGGCAAGTGATTGCTAAAAAAAAAACTTTAATCTCAATTACGCTAATAATTTTCTTTCTTCGACACATGGAAGCCCCATATAAAAAAATCACAGTTAAAAAAGAATTGTAAGAGTAAAAGGTTTTAACATATTAAACGACGACTGATACCGTGCACAGTAAAAACATTTATGCCCGATTGTAACCGGTCCCGTAAAGCCAGAATTCCATTCGATAATTAAAGCACGGTGAGCGAAATTAAAGCACGCTTTTCATCCCCGAAAAGCAATACACGAAAACGCACCATCCTCCGGCCTATCAGAAAATTAACAACTATTTAATCTACTTGAAAGGGGCGTTCGAAAAATAACTGGAATCCAGGGAACACACGTCGATACGGCGATCGGTTGGCAACCGGTGTTGGACTTCGTTACATGGAAGGCAACACGCCCCGGCTGCGAACCTAACGAAGCGCGAAGAAAACTGAAATCGAGTTAAAAGTAGAGAGAACGTAATGGATTAGGAAGTGTAATGAGACAGACGTCCACGACGTTTGATATCGGGCATCAACGGCAGGGGGATTCTATCGAACAACGGCGCCGCGTTCCCGTGGTAATTTCTTCGCGCGGCCACGTAATCGAATCCTACCTGTTTCGCTTTCTCACAAAGAAAAACGGTCGATGGCGAACTAGCCGGCGGGGATGAATTACGGAATAATTCATATCGTTTATATTCATGGAATTTCTGTTCTTTAACGCCGCGCTCTCGTAGGTGAATCCGCGATACAACGGAGGGAGAAGTTACACCGATGCCGCGAAAGAGAGAAAGAGGGAGGGAGGGAGGGAGGGAGGTGGGGCCAAGTTTCAAAGAGACTTCTGCATTCCGGACAATCTGGGTAACGGGGGACCGGCCCTGGAGGAGGCTCTCTCGACTTTTATCGCTCGACGGGGATTGTCCGTCGCTACGAGAAACGGAATTTTGCATCTCAAAGACCGTGGAGAGACGAGATCGAGGATAAATTATATCGAGAAGCTCGCGCTCCGATCGCTCAAGATTTTATCGTCACCCGTAGGAACACGTTCACAAGGAATTTCTAACTGAAAATGCGAGCCGTTCGATACAGATCCGAGAGGAATTTCCATTCGGGATTCGCGGATTTCACATCCGCGTTTTTGCCCTAATTTCGCGACAATAACGGAACCGATTGCTTTCGCGCGTCCGGAAAAATTGATCGCGATCAGCTTTTTCGATATAACTGCGAAATTATACTCTTATGTATGAGAATAGAACTGTTGCAATGAAATTACAATTAACCCTTTGACTACTACGGCGGACTTTGAGATGCATCGACTGTACCATACGGTAGGAATTCTGAATTTTACTACATTAAAATAACATTATTTATTCCTTCGTATTCGGAACCGAATTTCTACTGTAAATATTAAAAATTTAATATAAGCCCATTTGATAAAATAAAGCTAATTTAATCTAAGGCTTTTTTACAATATATCTAATATTATCGATATCTAATAATATAGTAAAATGTGATACAATTCGAAACATGGATAAATATAAAATTCTACAATACATTTCTTACATTCGTAATATTTCTCACTTCTTTTGCTATATTTTCGTCACGCTACACACTAGCACCTTTTGCCTAACCGAGATCAAATCTATCGAAATAATCATCGATAAAATTGTTAAGACGCCTATAGGAGCCCACAGTAATCAAGGGGTTAAATAAATCGTCGAAATTTCCTGACATCTTTCTCAACACGTATACGTCTCGTTCGCAGCGTTGCTCCTTTAGCACTTGGAAAATTCGTTAATTCAACGAAACGGTTTATTTTCAATGATATCAGCGTAGGTCTGAGATAATGCAGACTATACTACTCGGAGCAGTATTTTATCCGGGCCAGCTGCTCGTGAATACGAACCCGAAGATCGTAACGAAGGAACGAACGATCCCGTGTAACTTTCCTATTTTGTCGGCCGAAGAATGCGCCCGATGCCGCGGGGGGGTAGGGAGAAAGTCCGAGCCGGACGAGGGATAAAACGAGAGAGAGAGAGAGAGAGAGAGAGAGAGAGAGAGAGAGAAAAAGAGAAAGAGAGAGGAAGACAGCGAAAAGTACATTTTTCCGTAAGCGAAATAAAAGACCGTGGAACTTGTTAAGAACATACAGCGTCGGAGCTCGTTCGCCGATCTTCCCGGAAGTTCCGCGAAGTTTTCCCGGGGAAAGTTTCGCGAAGGTCGGGACGAGGATTTTTCGGAGTTGCAGAGGAGACTGCGGGCCTCCGCTCCGGCTTTCCCTTCGTGTCTACGGAAGACAAGCCCCGCGATGGTGAACTACGCGATTCGTTAACCAAATGATTTCGTGGGACGAGGACGTTACCGTTTTAACGTCCCCTCGGGAACGGCGGACCACCCGGAGCACAAACTTCAACTTTCGGTGCCCGGTATCGCCGCGAGCCTCGTTAACGCTTATCGCGGGTCCTCGGTTAGTTGAATTAGCGAATCAACGATTTGTGATCGGGAATTGATCGTCGAACTGCGGACCCACGCGCGAAATTCACGGCGCGCTAGTTGCCGATTAAACTGTCACGTAAAAATGGCGGCGCGGTAAATTCCTCTCGTTGGTAAATATCTTTTTTTATACTTAGGAGACTCGTTAATGAGATCGTTTATTTTTGTAGATGAGAAATTAAAGGAGAAATAAGCGATTAACATCGAGGTTAACATTACCATTTAGGCAATGAAATATAGGAGGTTTCAGGATTAAAATATTGTTATTATTCATAATGGTTTTTCTAATGAGAGCGTCATATTTGTTATTCTAAGATTATTAATTTAAATTAGTAATCCTTATTAGATAGTATACTGAATATTAGCAGAATATTACAAGAATATTGGCTCGTAAATGTTTGAATTTGTACAGATCAATATTATATACTCGCACAAATCAAAATGAAAATTCCTTACTTTTCCGCACTCGATTTATGCTCCATAAATGACACAAATCTCATATTCTATCGCATAAATTCCTTTCGGCTTTTTTCACGGTGCCTTCGATCCCGCCCGAACGAATCGATAAATAAGGTTAAAAATATGCCCGCTTATCCATTATAATCCCTAAGCTCGTGAAATAGATCGCACGCGCCCTCCTCCCCTCCCCCAATTCTCGTATCTTTAAAAGCAACAAAATATCCTCAATTTCGGGCGGGAATGAAACATTCGGGTCAATCCACTAACAATGGCAGCCCCCGGACGTGTGACACACGCCAATTTTTATGCGTTTTTAGTGTGACACAGTGCTGCTCGAAAAAAAGAAAAAAAGTATCCGATACGTGTTTTTTCATACCTGTAACTGTTCAGTTGGGAAGCGCAAAAAATAGCTCTTAATGGTAGGAATGGCACCGAAAAAAAAAAAAAAAGAATAAAAATACACCAACGAAAAAACACATGCTCGATCGAATATCTAGGCAGCCCTTGATCGCGACCCCCTCCCCACCCCCCCGCGAACCATGCGTTCGTGCGAAAATTCATTTTTACGGTGATCGATTATTCTAGAGAAATTTCATTATTTTTTTAAAACTATTTGTAAGTTATATTAGTGCTCTGCGAGTCGATGTAACTTTAAAACCATATTTTTGTTTATCATGTTTTCTAACCTAGTTTTATTTCTAGCCACGATATTGCAAAAATAGTTTGTTACTTCTTTCTTAATTTAGAAAATTCTCATAAAATTCGTTAATTCGTTATTAATTCACAAAGATTGATACTTTCTTATACGGATACCAAAAATTCAGACTAGACTAAAAAATAGCATTATATACATATATTTTCTCGCATAATGATATAAAAGCATATTTTATCTCATTATTTTAGTTACTGTTTTTAGTACTAATATACAATTCCACTGTTAGCCGATCTAGCACGATAAGTCCATAATTCTTAAAAGAGCCAAGTAAAGCCATAGTTTAAACGCGCCACCTTTTCAAAAATACACTTTCACACCTCCGACAACCGACCGGCTCTCAACAAATTTACGCAACGAATTGCGAGAAGACAATCGAATTATAATATGATCAAACGCCGTGAAACGAACCGGAAAGCCGGCAGAGAAGCGGTGGAAAAGTTCCGCCGCGAAACACACCGCGGTTCCCCGCGACCGAGAGAACAGGGTGAAAGGATCGTGTATCCCGGAGGGTGAGAGAGCGTAAATATCGCCGCGAAGACAGCAGCCGGGTAGGTGGCAAAGGAGACGATATCCCCGCGAACCTAACTGTTTCTGCGCCGTGGCTGCCGGGCAATAAACATCCCTCTTTCTCTTTCGGGCGGCGTGGCAAGGGGAGGGGGAGGGAGGGGGATCCAGAGTCGCGAAGAAACTGCCGTGGAAAACGGCACCGCTTTTCTCTGCTCGCGGTGCCACGCCGCCATTTTCCCGTCGGCCATCCCCTCCCAAGGGTTAGACACGGCTAACCCAAGACACGTCGAATTTCCGGCTGCCTCAAGGCGGTCGTTCTTAGCTTGACGACACGGCGGTAACGCCTGCGAGAGCCGGCCACCAGATAAAAGATCCCCGGATGCCTTTTATAGCGCTGGATCCAGAGAAAAATGGGGGTTACGGACGGCGAAGGGAGTCGGCTGGCTGTTTTGTTTGCGCCCCGGGTTTCGAGGTGCTCGACCGCGTTGCGGAGCTTTGAAAACGAAGTCGAAATCGCGTCGATGATACCAGCAGTTCGACATGATAAGCTGGAGCACTGGTTTTCGGTAGAGGCGTCCGCAATGCACAAGGATCTTTTGTGCGCGCGGTTAGATATGGGAATACGTGTCAGATATGTTTATACGTGTCAGATATGTATACGCTTGTTAAATATGTATATATACATGTCAGAGACATAATCAGACGTATATTAGGTCTATCGAAAAATGATGTCCGCTAATGACGTTTCATTTGCCACATATATTTCTCAAAAATGATATTCACAGATCGCCATCGCGCTAGCAACAGAGCATTACTCACGATTATATTAAATTATTAATAGCAATACGATAAATATTGAATGCTAACAAAATTTATTGTTCTCTTTCTTTTTAAGAACAGATAGAATTTTTCCGGGGACCTAAATACACGTTTCCTCGCAAGTCTTTAAAATCGATTAATTCGAATTGATAAGTCTCTCTTTGGAAACTACGTCGCGCTGCGAGTTTTGCTTCCTATCACTCGCCGAATAATTAAAAATCGAATGAGAATTTTCTACTTTGAAAAACACGCGGCAATACACCGGAAAAGCTTAAACACAGGAAAAGAGACGAACGGTCGACGTGTAAAAAAAACTTCGGTGAATTACCTTATTCCCAGCGTGCTGCACGAACAGCCCCCACCCCCCACTCTTAACACGGTGACGTCGAAATTGCCCGAGAAACGGTGTCGTTGGCGGTGCAAAAGGGGATGGTAGCGCGAGCGCGGCGGGTTCCGGGATCCGGGTGGATTTATCGTTTTCGATTATGCGCCCCGGACGGGGAACAGGAATCGAAACGGCGGTTAATTAAACGGCTCGGAATTAAGCGGCGGATACTCGTTGCTTGGCGCCCCCCGTCCCCCCTCCCCCTCTCTCTCTCTCTCTCTGGAGTACTCCCCGTCGATCGGTGGATTAGCGAACGGCCGCGGCGGCGAATCGAATGATTTATTCTCAGAAATCCTTGTTCTACTTCCGATGTTCTTTGCTGATAGTTCGTGCCCTGTCTCTCTCCCTCTCTCTCTCTCTCTCTCTCCATCGAGTTCCACGCGAGAATCGCGATAGCGGATCCCGAGGGGCTGCGGAGCGCGCGGCTTAAGCTTCGAACTCCTGAAAAACTAGTTGTTTAAGGTTTCGGAGAGAGGGAGCGGAAATCCTTGAACCCAGAAGTAGAACAATCTTCGTGCAAAGACTTGTTTGCTCCCTGCAGAAACTTCGAGATGTATTATCTGTTGTTGCGCCCGCCTTTCTTTGCCTCGGTGCACAGTAATTGAGGTTTTACGCCATCGATTTCGGCTTAGGATAGATTTCACTTTATTTCACCCCCTCCCCTGGCGGCGATGTAACCGGGCCGGGCGACTCGCGATTCAACGTTTTGGACGGGAGAGCTTCTGAATGTGTGTCTTGTTTATTCGCAAACGCGAATTTCGCTTTAGGGAACGGGGTGGTTGCTACAGAGTGAAACGACGCTTTAATCCTATAGGGGGCAATTTTACGTATGGAGGATAAGAAGAGAATTGTGCATGTAACTTATATTGGACCATAACATATTGAAGAATAAATATTTTATTATTTTTAATATTTATAATATTTATTTATGTAGGACTATAATAAAAGAAATGATATTATAAATGTTAATTATACTACAAATATTAATAATAGAAATATTGAAAGCATATCTTAATCAGTGATTAAAAGAGTAATTCCAAATTCAAAAAATCTAGTTCCCCGATTCTCTAATAAATCAAGATCGACGAGCAACGTATCGTTTCAATTGAAAAACTCCCGACCTATCCAAAAAATCAGAATGAAAAAATCGGCTGATGAACCGGTCATTGAAAACGTCAGCGCCACCGATGATCGAGAGCTACTGCATTATCTTCCACTAAACAAAAACCAAAAAAAAAAAATAAACGATTTATGGGTTCGCGTAACAAGTCTGATAGTACGCTCCTTCGGCCGCCGATCAAATATATTTTCGAATAACTGTTCGCCGATGTAAGCCCGGACCTGTTGTGTAAAACAACAAAAGACTGGAAATTACTTTCGCATCGACCACGGGACCACGGTTCATCGAAAATCAGCAATATCGCATGGAAGAGATGACGCGAAATTAACGAACGCACGGTTTTACAAGTGGCAACGGCCTCGATCACGTCCGCCTCTTCGCGGAGAACGCAACGCAACCCTCCCCCTTTTATCCGCGCGCGGACTGTTTCAATATTTGCGCCGTCTCCGCGGCGTACGGTATCTGGCCCGCCATTAATTAGCAAAGTGTGTGTATTTATTTCCACGTCGACGCAGCGCGATCATCGAGGAGGGGAGGGGGGGCTACAGCTATTTCACCGACCGTTCGTGTCCTGACGATGATCGATACTTATCGACGAAACCGTTGACGGGCCGCGAGAGTGCATTGGTAATACCGGCCTCCCGGCCGCCGTATGAATAACAATAGGCGATTATGTTTATCGTGTAGCCGATTCGCTGGCGCGCGAGCCCTCTGCGTTAATGTTTCCGATGTTTATTATCGATTACGTTGGTAAATATTGTTATCGAACGAGTCGGAGTCGCCTTCGAACGTCGCCCGACGTAAGGTCAGTTAAAACGGTGCTCGACGATCGATTATTTCAAATAAATAACCATTTCCACGGGCATTTGCGTAGCTTGAATTATATGTTTGAATTTGCGTAGCTTGAACTGTCACGTGATCAGATCCTTATTAATTAGGGTCAGATAATTCTTATTTCTTTTTGTCTTCATCTACTTCCGTTTCTAGACTTTAACAAGCCTACTCGAGTTATCACAGCGCAAAGGGTTAATATAATTGACAAAACTCGCGACGCAGCATTCTCAATCCTTTCTATATCACCTCGCTTCTCCAACGTTCTCAAAAATATCCAATCAGCTGCTCTCCGACAACTTCGGAAGTGATAAAAGCACGGAAAGACGGCGGATAGTCGATCGTCGACTGTTCGCGCGAAAACATCCTCGGCCAAACACTCTCAGCCTGCGAAAATAGCCCGGCCCGAAACCCAAGAATATTTGCCGGGGCGTAAACCCACGTCTTGCGTACCCATCGATATTTTCGCTCGGCGCACCCCTCTGTTATGGTAAGACGTGCCTGGGAGCCGTATCCCGTTAATTCGCGGAGCGTCTCCACGGCGCGCCGTCGCCCCCGCGACATCGTTCAAGAAATCACTGCCGGCAATTCCGTGGGATATATATATATATACATATATATACCGGACGCGGAAAAACAATTTCAGGTAAGTTTTAATAGAAACCGGACCCCCTAAGTTGCGCGGCACTGACACGTCATTAAAGAAAGAACATTTTTCTCTCGTGGAGGATGGTGTGGAAGGGGGGTGGCGACGGCGCGGGGAGTCGGTTAGACGGGGTGGGTAGCGTCGCGTTCGCGAAAATTATGCCGCCCACCTTCGACTCGAACGCGATCTCGTTTTCTGCGCGAATGGAAAAGCCGCGAGAGGGTTGTAGGGAACGGGGGAGGAAGAAAACGAGCTGATAGAGAGACGGTGAGAGAGAGAGAGAGAGAGAGAGAGAGAGAGAGAGACGAGAAGACGAGGGAAAGCGAGAAAATGACAGGGACGAGAGAGCGAGAGAAAGGATCGGTGAATCGGTTTCTGCGGAAACCGACGATGAACCGACAGGGTTCAAGCTACGAAATTATGTTTTTTTTCTCTCGGACGGAGAGGGGGATGAACTTGTTTTCCACGCGAGCCATGGAGGCGTGAGTAACGCCGTCCCTCGAACGTCTTCGTCTCCCAAAAATTAGATTCTTCTCGCCGGAATGGATCGTTCCCGGGGGGGGGGGGGGGGGTGGTTTTATGTCTTTCGATTTCGATTGCCACCCCCGGTGCTCGCCTATCAGCTTTTTTACGGCGCCGTTTTGCCCCGGTATCGGGACATATCCGTCTGGCCGGATAACCGGCGGAAAGTGTTTTCGAGGATACCGAGCGCTCACCGTTCGGAATTTAATGTTAACTTCGACGTTAATCGGATAGAACGGTGGAGGGGGTGGGGGGGGGGGATCCGGCGAAGTGCAATCTGATTACACGTGCGCTGACAACGATTAAAATGTAATGGCTGATTCGATTACCAGTCACAGCCCCGTAATTTCGTTAATTATTATTAACCTACGGTTATTATTCAGATAAGCTCGGCGAATTTCGAGCGACAATTCTAGGAACTGGAATTATTTGTAATCCCATTGACTGTTACGCTTCCATCGTTATCCCTCTCTTGCTGTGTCGCCGCATGTTTTGCTCGATACGGTGGTAGTGAATTAGCGCGGAGGTGGACGCGCGGAACGTTGTTTAGATTGGTGAAATTCGAGCGTTAATAACATTTATAACGTGCTTGATTTATAGGAGGACCATTTTCGTCGCCTTTTCGTTGCTGGGTTTATGCGAGTAAGCGAACACGGGAATCCAATTAACGACAAACAAAATACTAAATGGACGGTGCATTAAACTTGTGCGAATTTAAAAAATTAATTATACAATTAAAAATTAATTCTAAGAAATGATAATATCGCCGATATCGATATTAATGACTAATTACTTTGTTCGACTCTCTTTTCAAAGAAAACTGGATATATACTCATTGGCTTTTGAACCATGAAAAACGATAAAACATTTATTCTAACAAAAATCCAATTTGCGACCCTGTAGAAGAGATTACGATCTGAAAATTGTCCTTAACGACTTAACGAGGTCCCAGGGGAAATTTCGGAAATTCTGGCAGCCGGGCTGGGTCGCGAGCGACAGATAATAAAAACGGAAAGACGGGGCGAGAAGACAATGGCCCCCCGCGCGAGTTTCCTTATCAATGCATCACGGGTGGCAACGGAGTTACTCGAACTTTTTAGACTTTTCTTCCGGTGGCGGACAATGGGCGGCCCGCCGCCACCGAGGGTACACGCGAATACTAAATTTTAAAAGTAAGCCCCGGCGCCGGCCGGAATTTATAGCTCGCGCGCGTACAAGTTTACAATTACACGGAAGAACGGGGACGGGGGAATCCGCATCTTAATCCCCTTTTTATCTCTGCGCGCCCCCGTCCTGGGCACCCGCCCCTCCTACTCCCTTGCGCCGCGGTACCTATGGCTCTCCTAGGCGAATCTAGGCGAATCTAGGCGAATCTAGGCGAATCTAGGCGAATCTGGGCGGCCAACCCAGAAACCCACCGCTCCTCCTAAGTACACACACACACACGTGCACACGTGTGTACACGCGGGATACGAAACGAGCAACGATCGCAGATACGAAAATCAGGTCCCCGAGATTAGGAGGAAGATGCATCCCACCTTTTGCACGGGAATTTATCGATCGCGGCGGGAAACGCCGCTCGGGTATCGTGGACAATTTCGAATTGCGGTGGCCGTTCGACCCTGGTGTCTGTATTCGATCGATTCTCGCCTGCTTACGCGGCGAACCCTTCCTCATGTCGTTTAGAAATATTTATGGAATCAATCCTCCAATTAGACTCGCTCGAAACGTCTGAAAGCAGAGTGCACCATCCCCTACACGGTAGAAGGAAAAAACATCAAACGGCGAAACGTGCAGTTCAGTGACTTCGCCATAAATGCGCTTACTTTTTGCCCGAGACCTTTTTCCAAACGCTTTATTTTATCGCCGGATAGAAAAATGAATCGTCGGAAAATGTAATACGCTTTCGCTAATTCCTCGGTTCTTTCTTTTTTTTCGTTAAATCCGACGTTAGCTGGGCTCTTCGTTATTCTGGAGAACGGCGGCACCGGTCTCCACGATTCTTTTAACATGCGATACCTTTAACAATTTTTTTGTGTGGTTTCGATCGACGATGGAAGAAGTGTCGTTTAATTGCCTGTAAAATTCCAAAAAGATACACCTTCGTTTCCTCCGCTTCGTAATAAAGATTCTTGAAAAAATTCACTTCGATGAACCGCAGAAATTCATTTAGACGGAATCACAGAAATCGGCCATCGAGGATACTTAATCTCCGGCAGTCGCTTGTATCGCGGAGAATACGGATCGACGAGGATTCGACGAGACCGAGAGTCCGATGAAAAATAGGTATCAAGATGGCGGGGAGGGGGAGGCGGTTTCTTTTCATGTTTCGAGACGAATGAATCCGCGAAACTGATTTAAAGATCGGCTTAGAAGCGAGATCCGGGCTGAGAGGGGTTAACAGGTGCCTGAACACGGGTCCGGGGTCTCCCGGCTCTGGATCCACGAGATAGGGAAACGCGATTGCAGATGAGAAAATCAGGTAGCGGGATTAAGGCGACGCGTTCTCGTTTCAACGTTGGGAGAAAAACGCGGGGACCCGGGGAAATCGAAAAATATTACCGGGGGAACGAAATGCACGCTCGAGCACTTTAATAAGCAATTTACGAACTCCTTACAGAACTTTCCTACGCAACATTAACAACGACTTTCGGATCGCGGAAATACGGCCGCGGCCCGAGACGTCGACGTATTCCATAATAACGCGCATCTCGCGTCGCTCCTGGTTGAAAATTCTCGCGAACATTCTTGCAAACTGTACGTTTGTCTCTTATTAATCGCACAATAGAGGGAACAGAGTTTAGAAGCGCTCGGAAGCTAATGCGGAAATAAATTGGACGCTGATTGTGAAATGCAATTGCAGACGACGTCGACGTTTTGCGACGAATATGGGTATTCTCGAACTTACGCGCACGTAATAATGATTAATAAGTAAACCTCGTATTTTACATAACAAAACTGAATCGAAGAAAATAGTTGACTGAATTCGAATAACTTTTTACAATTATTAAAGATCGAAAGACGTTCTCCACCGACATCCGTCTCTTGCAATTAAGTTAGACAAGTTCAACTTCCGCCGCGACTTCCCCGGCGAACGTGCGTTAAACTCGTTCGAGCAACAATACGACGCGAGAATCTTCTTATCATCCCGCGCGCGAGCCGCCCGGAATATTGATATCTCTCGAACGCTTTCTCGACAACTGCTCGACGACGGGGATCCGAGAGCAAAATTGATAACCCCGAGGGTGAGTTTTGTGAGTCGGCAAGTTTGAAGACCGCCGATCTAATTATTACCCGAACGGCCGACGATTAATTCACAAAAGTCCGGTTCCATTAAAAATGAGAGCTTCATCGCGCGCGTAGCTTTATTGAATCCCGTGTTCCCGTCGCTTCCCCCCCGCCCGCCCGGAGCAAAACAAAATCCTCCGGTAGTGTCCACGATGATTGATTAATACGCCGGGGTAAGGAGCGTTCCATTCCCTCTCCGGAGGGATATTACAAGCTCCCCGGTGCTAACTGGAAAGCTCTTGATGGCCGTCTACCGATTGCGGACTGTTTCCATCATACTCTAAATTCCGAGTTTATATACGTCGGCGTTTCGGCAACATCTGCGCGGACGCACGTGCTGGTCCAAATTTACTCGGGCAACGGCATCCTTCGTATTACTGCTTCCAGCACACGGGGAGCTAGATAACCTTATTACAATTGAAATTAGCGCGTTGCTAAGCGAATCAGTTAGCCTCCCCCCCTCGGGCGGGCTTTAAATAATTAACGGGGAAGCTTTGAATCGTAATGGCTGCTTTGCTGTTCCCGTCTCTGGCGAGGTGCGGGGGGTTGGCTACGAAAAATGAAACGAGAAAACGCGCGCGCGGCGGTTCGCGGGACGATCGCGACGCTGACTTTCCGTGTCGATAATTGGACGATACCCGCAGCGTCGCGG
>NC_135779.1:5118535-5125283 GCF_028453695.1 Augochlora pura
ATTTGATCGTACTGCTGAGAAGGAGACGATCGCGAAAAGCGTCGATCGAGCTCCAGCCGAACTTCAACGCCTCGTTTTAAAGCCAATGAGGGTGTACAAATAAATTTGGTCGATCCGCGCGGGCGGTGACGGGGATAGGTCGTCGGGCATCGCGGCTGATGACAGCGGACACAATGGCAGCGGTCGTGCAACCAGCCGGCAGTTTTCACGGGACAAATCGTGTTTCTTCGCCGACTTTCTTCTCTCGCCCTGTCTACGGCGACAATGGGCGGGCAACGAGGAATAAAAAGAGCTCGAAGAAAGCCGCGGTAACGGGAGGTAGACGAGGTGGTCGCTGAAAGACTCGGGCAGCCCGGCCCCCCGCCGCCGCCGCCGCCGACGGCAGAAGAGACAAAACAGCTTTGCTGCTTCTGGTATCAATTGGATGTTGGATGGAAGTGCGTCCTTTCATTTCTGTAATTCCAGTCAGAGCGCAGGCGGTGGGCGAAAAGGACTCTACGGTTCGCGGGACGCGTTTCCGGAGGAAACTCTTGCTTTCTCCGGGATGAAGATACACGCGCCCCTGTGCCGCGCGGAAAAATCAACCCTCGGCCGGGCTCGGGGACACGCGGCGCGGCGCGCGGTTGTTTCAACCCGCCCCCGGAACGGCGAAGGCCTCCGGGGCTCGCCAGACTCCTCCGCGCGCTCGTAAACATTTGTTTCGGACGCTTTTTCCCCCCTACAGAAATAATATCTTCTTCGAATTAAATATAAAATCCACGACCCTTTTTAATACCGACCTTCCGGGACACAACGTTCGCAGCTACCTTTCTACGGTTTTCAAAACGTTCACGTTCCGTCCGATTGAAAATTCATTTTGTTTGCGCGCGGCTGTTTCCTGTAGAAATATTATCTTCGTCGTATTCAAAATACATTTAATGCTTTCAGTACCGTGGAAATATCATTGACGGCTCCCTTTGACATATTTTCCGAAATGTACGTCGAATTCAATTCGAATTTTACCGGTACACAACTGAATTCCTTTTCTCGAATATTTTCCCTTCGAAAATAAAACAGCCGTTTTTAATGCCGCGTGAAAGGAAAACGTCATTAGCAGTTTTCTTTGCTGCGCGCGCGGTTTAAAGTCGCGCCGATGAATAATTTTAATCGGATACCGGCCGCGCGTTCGAGACGCGCTTTTCGGTAATAATATATTTAGCGTGTTGAAAGAAAATAATTTCGTTTCTTTTTTTTTTAACAAGACTCTAACGAATCCCCGCGGGACAAAGAAAACGTGTATTCGTTGCGCGTCGACATTATTAAACGAACCGAATAAATCATCCGCGTTTAGTAGGTTACGCTCGTAACGAGTAACCGGCGCGATATTAAACCGCGAGAGGTGGTTTTAGTCGGATATAATAGAAATAAATGTCTGCCGCAGACGACAGAAATAACACTCTCTCTCTCTCTCTCTCTCTCTCTCTCCCTCCCTGTCTCTCTTAAAGCTCGATATCGCGTTTCGCAGAATTCGATACAGAGAAGCGAGCTCGAAGATTTCATCATTAAAATCGAATGGGCCGCGTGCGGAGTCCTCTTCTCGGCGCGCCGTCAAACGGAGTAACCGCGTTTGATATTGAAACATTCGATCGCCCGCGCGTCGCGGATAACAAAAGATCGCCGTGCACCGATTTCGGGGGCACAAAGCGTAAACGAGGGGGGAGGAAGGCAGAAACGAAATTCTCCAACATTCTATCCCGACGCAGTATTCGCTCGTTAACAGTTAAAGGTCGCGGCATAACGATTTTCCAGAGAAAATTTGACGAGTATTTTCGCCTCTGCCACGCGGCAGCGGCGGCTGCTGGCTGCTGGCGTTGAAATTTTCGCATTCACGCCGAGCACACGGGCTGGGCACCACACGTCATCCGACAATTTTCAAAGAGAGAACTTTTAATCGCTCGGAAAAACCGGCTGCTTTCGATAGGGTATTGTATCTAGATATTATAAAATCGCGATGGAATTCGGTCCGCGTGAAAATCGTTTAATAAACGACATCCACCCTCCGCGCATTGATGAATTTCGCCGCGTTAGGTGGTCGAGGGGGGAGGAAGGGGGGCGAGAGGGGGCGGACACGCGTCGCTCGCAATTTTTCAATCCGGTCGCGAACACGCGCGACACGCGCACGTTTTTCGTCTATCGCGCGATATCCGCGCGGCGCGCACTCCGCTTCGTAAACACGCCGATATTAATGTCGTTCGATTGTTTTCGTTTATTAATAAGCGAACCCCGTGGTCGGTTGAATAGTTTTCATTTTTTTTTCTGAAACGAACACGCTTTCTCTCCGCCCACGCCATGGATTTACGTTCGAATCCGAGTTAACGCACCGTGGACATTCTCCGGATTCGGCTTTCCGTTTGACAGGAAGAATTTCACTCGTTCAAGGCGAACAGCTTCGCACGCTGAATCGAAGGGGCCGGGGGCCGGGATTACCGCTTTTCGAGTATTCATTTATTCCTTTTTAACATTCGTCCGTCGGTCGTCGGGCGTCGATGAAAAACGTTCGGGGGCCGGTGTTTCGATTATTCCCTCACGCATTTCCCGAATCGTTCAATTTTCATTTATACGCAATTTCTTTTATAATCCCGCGGACGCGGCCGCATTGTTCCGCGGTATTAATTTTCTAAGGGGCGGACTCGCGCGGATCCGGTGTTCCATCAAAGAGGGGGGGGAGGAGGGGGAAACGAATCGAAAATATGCAACGAAATTTTGTCGGGTGCACCTACGTTTTCCCGAGGAAATTGAATTTAAAGTGTTTCGAGCGCGCGTGCCTTCGAACACGGTCGACTAATTTGTTAGTTTATTACTCGCCACTTCTCCTGGCGATACGCGTCCGCGGCCGCGCGATATCGCGCTGTTTATTTTTGCCGCGGTTTGCTGGGAACAAAAGAAATAACAGCGCCGATGCTTAGCAGCATCCGGAAGCCGAACGCGTGCACGTCGAACGTGTGTTCTTCATCTTTGTCGCGCTTCGTTGTATCCCGCTTTAATCGCAGTGACGGAGGATAAATGAATTTTACGTTACGCAGGATCCAATTACTGTAACTATACCGTTCGATTTTCTGCATATTTTGTTTCAGTGTAACACTTTCGTAGATTGTATGATTTAATAAAGAATATCACTGTACGCGTTCTTCGTAACTATAGTCAATTTGATGACAGTTTTTAGGACTTCGGTGTGTCAGTAAAAACCCTTTGTTATCGAAAATATTTTAATTCAAATACGTATCCTATCCTACAATACCTATATAATTTATTGCAATTTATACACGTGAAATTTAACCTACATTTGCAGCTACAATACTCAGAGTTTCAACAGCTTTTTAAATCCAGTTAAATCTGATAATTTCACAAATATTTTGAAGAATAGTACAGCAATTATTAGTTAAGTCTCGTAATTGCCACTCGAATGCAAAGGATAAAAATATTCACCAGCGTACAGAGAAACGATTTATCGGTACAGTAAATCGCGGTGCGTCATCACCGACGGTTCTCCGAGAAAGAAATTCCGTAAGCAGCCAGTTTCGGGCATTTAAATAGCGGCAAGGTGGTTTAAACGGTTTTATGCATACCGGCTGTTAAGGAATGGCCGCGCCCGGGTTTTCCGAGCAGTCGGCGAGCAGACGTGGAAGTCGGACCAACAGATTCCGCTTCCACTTACAATAAAAGTCGGTGCCCCTTTTACGGTGTACTACTTGCGCCCGACTTCCGCGAGACAGCCCGTCCGCTGCAGCACGTTCGAAACTCGCTCTAAGGAAAGGAAAACCGGCTGTCTGTCTGTCCGTCGCGTCGGTCTTGGCCGCATTCGAAATACGTTTAAACGAAAGGAAAACCCCTCTCTCTCTCTCTCTCTCTCTATCTTTCTCGCCGTATCTCGCTTCCACCGACGGCTGTTCGCGTAAATGGATAAGTTACGCGGGCCGGATGCAAATGCTCGGAGCGTTCGTGAACGGAATAACGCGGCGGCGCGGCCTCTCTAGCCTCGGCGGGTTCCTTTGTTCGCGGACTCCTCTTTCCCTTTGATGGGGTGAAACGAAAACAAGAGACTGCCGCGTCGCCACCGAGACCGGGAACACGAAGAGAAAGAGAGAGAGAGAGAGAGGAGAGAGCCCCGGCTATTCGAAAGGAAAATATTTAGACTACCGTCGGCTAACCTTGAAACGACCAGAGCCCGCTGAAACTCGCGGAAGTGGCGTCTCTCTGCGTGCAACTGCCCCCGTGACACACCATGCGAGTCGATCGGCATCCAGGAAGATCTTTCGTCGCGGACGAATTAAAAATATACACGCCGGACGGGGCCGCGGTCGTTCCGCCTTCCGCGGCGCCCACGGAATTTCCCAACCGTGGTCGTGTCACGTTCTTTGGTATACGTCGCGTCGCACCTCGTATTTCTTAAGTAATTAACCCTCCCTTCCTCTAGGCCGAGATTTCAGCTCGCGCACGGCTGACCAAGGACGCCGCGGCGTAAACATTGTTATCCGACTGTACACTTTCTGCAGCGTAATATAAATTTTCATTAAACTTGAACGAAATCGGTTAATTCGATTGCAAATGTTTCTAAACATACCAGAGTATATTTTCGTCGGAGACGTCGCTCGAGCGTTGAAAGTAAGAACGTTCTTTTTACGGAGGAGGAAGATAGAGACCGAAATACCGAAGAGACTTTAATTTCTGCTCTGTTAATGTTCTGGTTATTTTTAAATTAATTTAAACGGTCGTCGGTAGTTATAGCTTCTTTTCCTTTCAATTTATTTTACTCGGTCGGAAAGTTCTGTCGCATGATGTCATAGCGAATTTTAATAAGTACACACATGCTCATTTGGAACGTATATTCTTCGGAAATGTTATTTAGAAATTGCCATAACGTTGGCTGGAGCTCATAGGTAACGAAATTAAATTGCATAATAAATATTATTAAATATACGAAATATGTATTATATTCCTTTACCTCGCAGACTTTCCGGTAGACCTAATATATAGTTTAACAATATATACAGTGTATAGTTAACCCTGTCCTGTGATATATTCTGCACGAGAATAATTTTAATTGGCATTTTACATTTTAAATTTCGTAATCGTATTTCCATGGATATTTTTATATCCGCGTCTGTTTTTACTGATATCTGTAAATTGTAAAATGGTAGCCGCGGCGATGCCGGAAGGCAATCGGAAGTAAAATACTACCAGCACATTTTCCTGAGAGAAAATCGTCCGTCAAAGACTTAAATAACACAAAACACGAACAACGCGATCGTTTGTTCTGCTCTCGGTTTGTAATTTTTGTAACGATGTAACATTTTTGTAAAATGATGTAACACAATTCCCTCAAGAGATTAATATCTTACAAAAATTCAACTCTGTCAAAAAATTCAAACCTATCTCGACGCTTTGGTTCATTCAATTCCGCGACGTTTTCCATTTTGGAAATAATCGAAAATGGTTACGTTGATAAATTAAATTTCTTTTTCCCGTCGGATCTGCGAAGTTCGCAGCGTTATAAAGAGTAGACACCGCCCGTCTCGGTTTCATTTTCTAAATTACCTTCTCCGCGGAAACGCCTTTTATCATCGTTACCATTGCGGTGTCAATCGATTTGAATAATTTTCAACAAAACCACTCGAACATCTCTCCAGACGAGAACCTCCCAGTTTTCCATTCCCGCGGCAAAGCAAAATTTCGCAGCTCGTTTCACTTCGCCGTTTCGTTTTATTACAATTCATTACCCTCCTCCATTCACAATATTTCATCTCCGTCAAAGTGTAAAAGTGCCCCCCCCCCCCCCCCCACCCCCCGCCGGCACCGTATATAAGGATGCATCGTCCGTTGCATTATCATAATACATCATCGCCGTATTCCCAGCGTTAGACTTGAAAGAAGGCCGACGTTAAAGCGCGGCGAGATCCCGCCCCATTAACACGGTCATTATTCTCGTTAACTTATTCGTCTCGTTATCTTATTCCCATCATTTATTCGCGAGCACGCCGTTCTTTCGTTCGCGCGTTCTTTCAACGATCGCCGCGATCGACGCTACCGGCTATCGTTATTAAAACATAATTGGACCTCGCGTAAACACGGTAACAGCGAATATTCAGTTGCCTGTTAATCCCTAAAAATGATTACAAGTATTCATTTTTTATTACATTATTTATATTTAGAGATTTATTTAAATCGCGATTGTTCAAAGGAATTATCCCGTTAATCTAACAGCGTGTTATAAATTCGATTAAAGCTCGAACACCACACGGCACGATTTCCTGATCGGAAACAAAGAACGCATCGGCGTGTTAAAAATAGCTTCTCGCTTATCAACGCAAAGCCAAGTTCGTCCGACAAGCAATCGCGTATCCCGGAAGTTCGCGCGACAAGACGAGAACGAAGCCGACCGGGAATCCCACCAATTACCGGATAAAAACAAATTTTTGCCGGAGAGGAATCATTTCGCCGTGGTACACACGGTATTCGAACGAATCCTTGTCGTTTACGACTGCGAATCGCAGCGGCCGTAAAGACGCGAGTCGTTCGGGCGGCGTGTACGCCCGGTGTTCACCGAGGCCGAAACGGAATCGAATTTCCGCGAACGGCGAGCGCGAAAAGCAGCGCGCGCGATTTTTATCGCCGCGCGTATCGCGATTCCGGAAAAATATCGAGCGAAAAAACACAGCCTCGTTTCTTCGCGCGAAGGAAAACTTGAAAAGCGACGATGCGGTGAGAGGGG
>NC_135779.1:5125383-5225562 GCF_028453695.1 Augochlora pura
GGGGCAGCGCGACGGGTCTCTGCGTTACAACCATTAAAACGTGTCCCCGGCGATATAATAAATGCTTCTTTTCTTGCGGTCCTTCGTTTTTCAACGTGGCCGATTCCGTCGAGCTTCTTGCCGCGATGTTTATTTCGAGCGCGGGCAACGCGAGCCACATGTCTTTTGACAACCGTCTGCGAGGGTGGTTTTGCCAAAATTTTTAGGACAATACGAAAAAATAACACAATGAATTGTTGAAAGGAAACAATGTTTTTTACACATTTATCAAGTAATAAACGAATATAACAATAACAAAAATAATGGAAATAGTGAATAATAAATCAGTAAATATATATAATAGAACTCTGGGAGCATGACTCTCTCAAAGTGTTGTATACAAACTAATCTGCTTCAAAGTCAGCGACGTTCCCAATTTTTATGGGATTATTGTCGGGAATATGGTACGTCATTATGGTGAGGCCGGTGTAAACATTGGCGGTCTCTCTGCTACTAACACACAGACAACTTCGGTACTGTACACGTTAAAACGAGTCACGAATGACTCCGGCATAGGAAACGGAGGGTTAATCAAAGATAATTTTGCGTTTTAGAGCAGTCGAGGTCATTACTTTCTCGCTATCCCAATAGATCTTGATGCACTATTTATTCTTGGCCAGCTCACATTTATACAAATTCCATGCCAACTGTTGTGAAACTGGGGTAAAGTCGAATATAATTTCTTGCATCAATAGCTTCGACTTTCTAAAAATAATATATAGCGCGAATGTGACGCAGTTATCTCCTAACCTTCAATTTACTACAATTTGCAAATTTTTAATGCATATCGAAAATGCACCTCGAAACTCTTTGGACACCCGGTAGATACCCTACTAATTATTACTTAATTAAACGTATCAATACGAAGTAATCGAGAGCGGGGTAACAAAGAGTGTGCACGCTAAACAACGCTGTCCCTTACGCAACTTTTCCGCAATCATGAAAAGGCATTGTAAACAGAAAACAAGAGAAAGCCGGTAAAATAAAAACTTTGATAAAGCGTAAAACGCAGGCCCTGTTTTCTTTCCTTCCTCGCAGCGAAAACATTCGCCGAGATAACGAGTTTCTATTTAAATTAACTTTCCATTAAACAGTACCGGAGAAATGTAAATTTGCATAAACATCCGCGGTCTGCCCATTGTTTTTAAACTGTGAATGTTTATGCATTGGAAGCCCCTTGTACGATTCGAGTGGCTGACACAGAAAATGGTGCCGATGACGTTTATTAATATTTCTGTATCACGTCGGCTGCGTAATCAACGTTAGAGAATAACTTCTGCCGAACAATGAAACGACATTCGTTTGTTCAAAGTATCAGAGACAGCATTAGGATTAAATTATCAACCGGGAATATTTTATTTTATTACACCCGTACAGTTTCATTTACATCCGAGAGCACTAAAATACAGCAACGCGAATGAATTAACATTATGCTGACGTAAAGCCGTGCGTATTTATTTGCCGAATGCGAAACTGCAATTTCATATACGGTTACGCAATCACGAACAGCAAAAAATTTAAAAGGCGCTTCGTTCGAATCGTTTTTTTTTTTTTTGTTTAATTGCAAGGGTACGATTTTTTACACGGCTATATTTAGTTGACCAGCGAAAGTCGCGTTTGATTAACCCACACGCTGCGCTACTCGATAATTTCACCGGTTGTCGACTCCGCGCGACACTTCATTCCTTTTATAACGCCATCCGCGGGAATAGCGCCCCCAATGGCTTACGCGTTTTATGGTTTCAATTTTACCGCGGTAGAACCAACAATCTACCCCCCTAACGACACCGCAGCATGTGTGCATCATTTACTCGCCCACGTCCCAGTCGCCCCACTACCGGGACACCACCGCGAAATAATTCACCATCTTTTAAACAAAACACGAGCCGAAAAACACTTTTAACCGAACCCCCGGACAAGCCGACATAACCTACCGTATCCTCGACACGTTCGTCCAACAAAACCAACGAACGAGCGATTTCCATTAAAGAAGAACTGTCGCCGCGAGTATCCTCGTTCACGCGTTGAGAACGTCTATTGCGACGCAATCGTTTCACGGGTAGCAAATTTGGTAGTCTTACCTTGTTCTTACTGCTGCGCAACAGTCACTCCATGATCCTTCCCACTGACTGCAAGCTCTGTCGGCGATCCTTCCGGCTGCCGGTCCTCGAATATCACTTAATATATCACTGTGCAAACTCGTTAGGGGATTCACGGGTGAAAAAGCGACAGGTCCGACACGACGACCACGAGTACATAAACATACGGCTTGACGTCCGCGCGTGCACTGACTTCTGTTCGGTCGAGCCAGCCCGCAGTCCATCCACCTTGGCCGAGCGTAGACTCGTCGCGCGGTTGCCATGACGATGGGTCAACAGCACGCGCTGCGCGCGCAAAGGAGACAATCCCACTCGGGCCGACGTGACACTGACAAGGACGGACTGTCGACGATCGTGTCTTCTCTGCCGCGCCGCGAAATTGCAACACGCGCCCGTGGAAAATTAATAACGACGCCTGTTAACTCGGTACGCGAGCGTGTCCGACGCACACGGCCCCCGCGAACCGGTCACTAGAATCCGAACACCGAACAAGAATTGATACGAACGCGATTTGCGCAACCGGCACCGTAATCGACCACTACGCTGGTCGAATCCGAAGATCGAACTTTCGAGATCGGCGGAAGCTCGACGATAATGTCATGGTCCTGCTCGCGGAGTGTAAATGTCGATGCTTTCGTGACTGGAATCGTTTTAGGAAGATATTAGGAAAATCATAATTAATCGTCGTCAACTTTAACTAATCTGTCGGAAGGTTAGGCACTGCCAGTAGCCAGTGGAAGGTAAAGTAAACTCCATTCACATTTGTTGTCCCATTAATGAAACTAAACATTGATTTCATTGAGGTTATAAGTACAAGACAAATAATGAATTACGAATAGTTGTGTGAAAAGTATTTAAAAAGGACTCGCTTGTTTCACAAATTATGTTCGAATATGGATGATGTACTCTGGAACCGGAAGTGGCTTTAATGTCGATGTTGATTGAGAACATGGAACATGACTAGCGCGGTAGCGCGTTGGCGGGAATCGACCGTTCCTTGGGAACGGGCGAACGTCAGTGTGGCATTATTATAGCCGTGGTGTAAAGAGCTAATAACGACCGCAGCGAGGAGGACCGTCGAATCCGGCGAGACCAGCGGAATAAGCTGATGTTGCAGGAACGTATCCATGAATACGTAAGCTTTCCATGAACGCGACAGGTTTTCCGCGATCAGCGTGTTCCAACAGAGCTTCCTAACCTACCGATCGCACACGCCGGCAAATTCAGTCCTTTGGATAACTTGCAAGGTAAGTGGCGCAATACACACGTTAAATGTTTAATGTCGCAATAGAACTTTACTGGCCACGGACAGTGTCCTTATCTCGTGAAGCCGGGATACGTCGTTTGCTTAAAATATGTGCGGTAGCTGCGCCAATATATCTGGCCGACATATTGAAATTTTAACGAGTCTTATTCCTGGGTAATTCAAAATGGAAGCTAATTTCTATTGTGCTGGTCTGAAATATTTTTATTAAAATTGTGATATTGTTTCTTTTTGGAATGACTATTTTATGTTATGGTTAAACATGCAGACAGGAAAATTAATTTTTGGATATTGGGAGATGGAATTCATAAGAGTGTAAGTTAAAATCAACACCTGGAATATAAAGGTGAATTTTCCCAATAATAATTTTTCGTATGGTTTAAGATAAATTATGGAACGTATTGCGTTGTTTCTACCCAATAACTTCATTTAGGCGATAAAGACTTCCAAACCATTAATTTACCAAAACAGCACGAACACCAGCTGAAATAACCGTAGGTGCGGTTTATGGATGAAAATTAGATAACAATAGCAAATTGTTTTGCAACACCCTGTTAATTCTCACCGCGCTCATATTATTATATGCCTGGGCTCGAACGAGTCTCGAAATTATTGCTGACCAGCAATCAATTTTCCTAGACTATCATCAGTAATTGCACTTATCAATATAACATACCGTTAAATGGCCACCGGTGCGCGCGGTCGAAATTAAAACGGCCGGTCGGAATATTGAATAACGCGAGGGCCATTTCGCGCCCCGCAATTAACCGATGATGGAGTAACTTCACCCTTGGAGGCGCGCATTTATATTTATTAGCCCCTCGAGGAGGGTTAAGCTGCCGGGCAAGTTACGCCGGCGTCTGCTCTTCATATTGACCCTTTCTCATCCGCAATTAACATTTCTACGGGCACATGGTATTTTCCGGGCGCACATGAGACCGCCCTGGATACCACCTTCATTGCTCGTGTAGGATAAGCGCCGCGGTATTCTTAATTGGCGCGCCTCGAATCGATGCGATCTACGCTCTCCGGATTTACTATATCTCGATCGATTAAAATAGAATAAGAATATTTAATGGACGGTAATAGACCAATGGACAGGTTAGCTTAAATAAATAAATAATAATGAGCTGCAGTAAATTAATATCAAGTGACTCAACACATTTTTTAAAGTCCTGTACCAATTTCAACTTATTGAAATTATACTTAGCAACTTTTATTTTGCAAAACGAAGATTCCAAGAATCTCTTTGAGTAATTCTACATTTTCATTCGACTTCTAATCTTTGCTCTGGAAAGAAATTTAATTACGGTTGCAGTTAAACATTTTTCTCATCGCGGACTAGAAACTTCATGGAAAATTAGGATTATATCGCCGTCTCTTTCTCCCTGTAAACGATCTCCACCTCCTCATTCAGTTTGTAAAGCTCAACGCGCCTTTTGAAAGGTATCCATTTTAAAATTAAAATGGCTCGCTAACACACGAGATCTTCACAGTTCGTCTTTCTTTTTTCTTTTGCGCGGGCGGCCGTGGTTTCATCGCCCGATTCGAAATGAGTCGTATTTAATTCCGACGTTAATTAATCTTCCGGGCAAAGCTCCTTTAGTCTCGCGGCGGTGCGCGGCCAGGGTAAAAGTGTCTCTCTTCGAAACGATAACCCGTCCCCTCGTCAAATAAATCGACCGTCGGCGGACAATAATCGAGTTCCGCGCGGAAAGCCTGCCCGCGCAGCGGCGTTAGAGACCTGTTTGTCGCCGAGCGAATTTATATCATTTTTGTTCGGGTGCTGAAAGCTTAATGCATATTAATTTTAATCTTCATTACAGCCTGATATACACCCGGCCCCGGCATTAATATTTATTAAAGCTGAATGCGCATTAACGATAATGTGTGTTATTACATGCATTAACACCGGGGTGGAGGGAGGGGGGAGGGGTAGTCCCCTCGCTGTCGATATTTCAAATTCACGCTCCTTGCACGCGTCCGATCAAACTTTTGCCGAAAAATCCCGGCCGACGAACAACTAATAAACGAGATCGCGTAGTCGCGCGCCGCGCGCCGTTTATCTTTACCCCGGCTTTTATCATCCGGAACACGTTTTTATCGCAGCCCGAAGGATTCGTCTTGAAAATAATTTCACGCGGCGTAGCTCGCGTTACGGCGTTTCACGAATTTTCACTTCCGTTTCGGGCGATATTCGTTTACATTAAAGCGGGCGCGCGGCTGGTTATCTCGCGCGTTTCGCAAAACTACGCACGTACCCGCCGACGAATAAATAAATTAACAATCCGCGGCGGGAACGCCGCGCCGGCGCTGCCAAATATTTTATCTCCGGAACAAATGGCGTATCATTTTCGCGCGCCGGGGGGTTTCAGAAACGTTATCCTTTCTTTCCGCTCGATTCGCGCGACTCGACACGTCGCGCCGCGAATTTTTGTTCGGTAAAACAAAAAGGGAGAGAGAGAGAGAGAGAGAGAGAGAGAGAGAGAGAAGGACAAACCCACGGGGGGAGAAAAAAAATAGGCCGCGATACGTAACACGGGCCGGGGCGCAAGCATAATCGAATGCGATACGAACAAAGGGGTCGCAGTTTTTACGAGCCTGTCGAAAAACGCACTTCGACCGCGGCGTATCGCGGCGACGTGAAAAGTGGCCGAATACATTTCACTGATTTTCACGTGTCCGCGGTGTTTGCGTATCGTTACGTCGCCGACGCATCTTTCCTAGTTTTTGCTTTTTTTTTTCTGTGTTTTTTTTTTCTGTTCTGCCACACTGTTTTTTTCATCCGTTCGGACAGCGGCATTTTTGTTTCGCGGGGGGCGGACGAGGACGAGCCGTAAATTCGCGGACGGTATCGGTAGAGCCGGCGCGCGGGGCGGCCGCGATAGGTGACGGCGACGGTCCTAATGAAATGACAATTATTTTTAATCCGTCCGGCGATCCGACGGCTAGGTGCCGCGCAACTCGATGTAATTAGCGGCCGGATCATGGCCGGGAATTATGTCCGGCAGCGTATCAGTCGACATTAAATTTCAATTTTCCGACTTGAAATGCCCGAAACCGCGACCCCTCGAATTCGGACGGTGAAAATCGCAGGGGGAAAACCGGCGGGAAGAGAGAGAGAGAGAGAGATGGGGGGAGAACGGTGGAGCCGACGAGCGGAGCTCATCGAGACCGGGAAAATTTACATTTTTAAATTGGATTTATTGCAAACTGTCGGCGGCCCCGTGGTCCGGGCAGTATTACCGGGAATTAAAGCGGACTGTTTCTTCAATAGCCTCCGCGCAGCTCTTTTGCATTCTTTTGCGGCGGTGCGTGTTTGAATAGCTAATGGCTCGCCCAGAATTTTGTTAACGGCAACTTTTAATCCGTTCCCGGACCTTCCTTTTTTCCTTCGTTCCGCCGTGTAGATGAAATGTGCAATTCCATTTACACTGCTTCGAAATAGATTACCGCCGACTAGCATGGAACTGCCGCGCATAGGAAAGGACGTGCAAATTAGCTCGCCGAGCTGCGCGCGAACGCGTTGCTAACATTTTTCGCCGGTCATTGCTTTGTAAAATCTAGACTAATGCAATATTTTACGAATTGTTTATTCTATGCTCTCGACAGCTGATACATTTCATTCTCTAACTACTATATTTGATCGTTCTCATATCTTGGCTTAATTCCAGCAACTTTCCAAAGAATATCAAGGTATATTTCCTTCTTAAATTATCTTAAATTCTCTTTCAGTTCTTCGTTAGAAAATAGAATCAATTCCTGGAGAAAAATTATTTTTAAAATCGTGACACATAATTTTCACTCGATCGGTTTCTCGATTCACGGGATCGCG
The DNA here is from genome assembly GCF_028453695.1 of Augochlora pura. Classification (NCBI taxonomy): domain Eukaryota; kingdom Metazoa; phylum Arthropoda; class Insecta; order Hymenoptera; family Halictidae; genus Augochlora; species Augochlora pura. The sequence continues at coordinate 5,132,621 of NC_135779.1, forward strand.
GACCCCGTACTTTTCACGGCGAAATTACTCCCGGCGAATAATTGCTATACTTTCGATAATATCAGCGTGGTCGAAACGCGGTCGAATAAATCAGCCGGTGTTCCACGATGGGGCATTAAATCAGTGTACGAAAAAGGATTCGATGGCGCACGTTGAAGCGGTGCCGACGTAAATCTTTAATATCTAAATTGATATATCGCGGGGCGACCAATTTATCCGCAATCTCCAGTGACCGTGGCCGTTTCCGGGTCGGCGTTCCGGGTCTCCAGTGTTCTTACGATAATTAATTTTCACGGTGGAATCGCGCCGACGGTCGGGAAGAGGGCGAACAAGAAAAAAAGTCTCGGCGCGGCGCGCGCGCGCGCAAGGAAGTAACAAGCGCGGAAAATAAGAGAATCGTCCGCGACTATTTTTTTGCCCAACCTATTTTCCTGCTGCTCGGAAAGTCCTTCTCTCTCTCTCTCTCTCTCTCTCTCTCTCTCTCTCTCTCTCTCTGGAGTGGGCGTGGGTGGCTCGCGTTTCCGGTGAACAGCGGGAACAGAGAGGAACGGGAAGACGGGAGAGTGCGCGGCGAACACCGGGGCCCCGAAATGCGACGGCAGGATTATACGCGGCGCGGAAATTAATAAGAGAAACGATGTAAACACGTGCCACTGTAATATGCTGAGGGGATATAATTAATTCAAGACTCTTCTGCGTTTGCTACCGCGTCTCTGGATCATCGGAAGAAAGATTAGAGTCACGTGACGCGGCGCGGCGGCCATTAGCATTCGACGTCGCGGAGCGGCGGTAATGCGAAAGCTCTTTCTCGATGTCATGGGAAATCGAGAAACAAATGGGAGGGAGCCAATTACTGTGGGCCAGCGGCACAGTAACTGGCCACAATAAATAAATCTGAAAACAAAAGTTCGAATGAATATATGAATAATCGCTGTTTCCTTTTTCCGTAATTGTAACACGCTTTGAAATTAAAATCGTAATATCGTAGAACGATTTATTAAAATTACTTTAATAAATTTAATAAGAGAATTTAATACTATTGAAGTTTGTTGAAGTTCCTTTATATGTTTCATTTAAAGAAGTAATGGTTTAATTAAATGTAACTAAAGTAACGTAATGTGTCTATATGCGACGGGTGTGAAGTTAATTGTGCTTGAAAATAAATAAGAGGCGAAGCAATTGGCTTCGTTATTCTGTGCAGAATTTTTGGTTTCGAAAACCCGGGGCTTATCGGATACGTAAGAGTCCACGGAGACCAATGAATTAGGGGAGAAGTATTTTTGCCCGGGTATTATACTTTGATAGCTGCGCCCGAGCTGTGCGTTCTCTGCCTTCTACAGCCATTACGAATTTAATTTCTACCTGGAGAATTGTCCGAAAGTACCCTCGTAACAATGGCCAGTCTAAGTGAACTTCGATAAATTCCGGCAAGATAATAATTTTCCACGGTTTTTGCGGATGTTGCGCTGCTCTTCGGCGGAGCCTGGCATTTTTATACCGCGGGACGCGCGTGTTTGTTGTACACGCGAAACCAACGCTCCACGGGGAATAATAAAACAAAATTTGCATTTACGATATCGCGTAAGCGTAACAATTTAGATTTTTGACAAGTCGACGTTTGAAATAACGGCTTTTATTAGCTTTATGGTTAGTTTGCCGATTTTTCGGTTCTACTTGCTTCGATCGATGTAGATTTGCGGACCGTGTTGCCAACAAAGACGAAAATCGAATGAAATCTATATATTCCATTTAATCCGATTGGAAAGTTAAGTTGTGTGACGTCAATTATTTCGTTGACATTTTTACGATTTTATTACAAAGTTATTAACACGAAGTTTGCCATCTTGACGAAGTTAGTTAAAAACCGCTGTCGAAATTGTTGACCTATCGAAAAATTGAAATTGCAACGCTCGTACGGACTCATGAATAAAAAATTTGTCCGTGGATGGATCAAATCCGCAGTCTCGTTATAAGGGATCCGACGACAAAGGGACTGCGCCCGCAAAGGCCGCATGTGGCAAAGAAATCGCCAGTTTCGATTGGTCAACCCTCACACGTGTTGCTACCCCTTGACTCCGTAACCCAGTCCGAGTGCCACCCGCATCCCTGCGCTGTCCAAACTAGGTCATTGACCGCAGTGTCCCTTGCCAATGTGGCTTCTTTATCGGCAGCCCCATTTCCGACGTACGGCTCCTTTCGAAGTTTTACCCTTTCGCTGCAACGTAACGTTAACCGCATCGACCACGAACGAGACAACTCACGTGTTCACTGTGGATTTTTATTTAGAACAAGGATTGATCTGGAAAACAGGTCGAAGTATAAATAATTGGAAATGTCGTATCAGTGGCTTCAAATTTTGTGCGGTATGGGATTTTATATACTGGGCGAAACACGTACTGTTTTTAAAAACAATTGGGTTAATATTTTTCGTCCATGGTACAATTTAAATTGTTATAAGTAGCCTAGAGTTTTTATCTGTTTATGAAAGAAATGTAGTAGCTCGAATACAAAATATTAAAAAATTTTAACAATTTGAAAAGAAATGAATGAATATGTAATTTCTACATTGTAGGATCAGCGAAGAGTATCTATATTTTTCATAAAGACCCGCGATCATGAGTAACAAGTAACAGACTCGCGAGATAACCCGTCCACACGCCATAGACTCCGCCGTAATAGGAACGCCATTGTGTCGCGCGACGTCCACGATTCAAGCGGTCCGCCTCCCCCATGGCGAAGAACTCTGTAAAGAGTTCGCAAACACCGGGAACGTTGTAAAAGATCAAGCTTAACGATCATTATTTTCCGGACAGCCCGCTAGCCGCGAACCTATAAATCTAGTTTAAATCCGCGGGAAAAGCTGTGCGCCGCTATGAAAACATATTCGCGCGCGGTGGTCGGAGTTCGCGGCGCCGCACGGGGGTTGGTTATCGAAACACGTTGCAACAAAAGTAACAAAGAACCTATTCAGTCCCGTCCTTTATGCGATGCGCGTCATTTGCATACACGGGACTCTTCCCCTCTCTCTCTCTCTCTCTCTCTCTCGCTCTCTCTTTCTCTCTCTCTCGCGGCAGGTTTCGACCTTTACCGGGCACTGCCGTCGCAGTTTGACGCGTGTACACCGTCGCTGACGATCCAAAGAAAGCAACAACCGACACCGACAACGGCGCGGAGCCGCGCACGCGGTCCGACGCAAATGCGAGAACATTGTTGGGTAATAGGTAATACGAAGCCGGAGGAGTGGGGGTGGGGTTCGTCCGGATGAAAAAGGTCCCCGGGGGAAAAGCGGCCGAGGGAATGGAAAAGTTGCCGGCCGCGAACTTTTGCCCCGTCTTGTTAGCTCAACGGTTTTCGAATTGCTGCCACACCGTCGCTGAAATATTAACCCGTCGATTGACGCGACTCAATGAAAGTTCACCGTCGGTTGTTCCCCGGTTTGCTTAAGGAACCACACACTTACAGTTCCGTTTGCTTTACGCGCCGCGCAAGTTACGCGCCTTACTCTCCGCGTCGCTTTTGTATCTTCCCGGCGGACGGTCGTTAATTTCTTGGATATTGTGTGAGTTTGGAAATTGCGACAACCGTTGGAATATTTATCCGCCGATTGAATCTGTCTGCCACCGGGGAAACTTGCCGACCGTGGGGCTCGTCCGCCGAAACTTTGATCTTCGGGGACATTCTCCGAGTACATGCTTAATTAATGTAATTAGGAGATCGGGGGAGCGCTGGACAGATAGCGTGGAGAGGGACATTGATTTCAGAAATGCTTTCTCGTGGAAGTATTTCGCGACATGAATTCTCGTAACTTCCCGCGAGAAGGTACGTTCTTTCGCGTCCACTTCGGTGGAAGTGGGCTCTGTTACGTCATCTAATTTATCGTTCAATTTGACTAATTGCATTCGAGGTACCGTGCGACTTTTAAACGACAAACATGTCGACGAACTGTTAACTCGAGTTCTGATTTATAGAATTGCTTTTAGCTGTTTAATATTTGAAGGAATATACGTGCGATGATTGGTCTTGCCCGCAGGCAGCAGAGTCGGGCAAAATTATATTTGGATGACGAATAAACCGTCGAATAGGAAATATTTATTGAAATCAGAATTTAGCTATAAATAGTCCGAATAATAGCGCATTTATGACGAATAATAATTGGAACGATATATTCTATAAAAAGGAATTCATTAGGATAATTATCAAAGACGAATATTTATTCGCGATTATATTAATATGACTGTGGTTGTTGCACTGCGGATTTCATAAATTTATAGCGAAAACGGTTCGATAAAAGACATAGTGCAGCAGACGCAAGAGGATTTGGAGAACTCGGCTAGATTTTAGTTTATCTAACTCGTTTATCTTTCAGACAATAGACGACGAAAAATGTTATTTCGCAACGAGATCCGCAGTCTATATATAACAGATACAATGTTCGAATCGTGCTAGAAATTCTTTTCGGAAAAAAGCCGTTCCTCGTCGGGAAAAGCGACGAGACAGATAACATTGCTCATAAAGCAACCCGGCAATTGTCGCAGTCACAGCAAGTGCAATTTCCCCGAAAATTAGTGAAAGGTTCCCGACTCTTCGGCGGGAGAAAAAGCGCGAGCCGTGGAGGAGGGGGACGGTTGCCAGTCCCGATCACAGGACGAGCGCGTCGCGATCGATCTCGATCACCGGACACCCTTCGATCGGTAATCGGGCAGCGCGCGGACGGGCACGGTCGGTCGGTTCGTCCTCGGGGGAAAAAAAAAGTCACCGATCCATCAACCGGCTCGCAGTTCTCGCGCGATGCCACCGGATCGTTTTTACGAGATTGCGTCTGGCCTATCGGGGGAGGGATCGATGCGCCCGATAGAGCGACGCCGAAAGGAAACGGAAGGGAAACCGTGCACGGGTGACGCTCGCGCGGGACTAGCACGCGTAAATTATGATTCATCCGGCGAGAGAGAGAGGCGGTGATGATGTAGAACCCGTCGCGTCGCTCGTTTCCGTCGAAATGAAAAAGAAACCGGGCGTCGGGGGGTATAGAATACGCTCGGATGGCCTCGTTAATGGCGGGAGCTGGAGGCGTCGAACTAGTAGCGGGGACACACGGGGACACTCCGCGGCCTCGCCCCGTGAGAGCTTTTCCGCTCGTTGTCCGCGCGGATTTGCCTCGATTCGCCGCGAAACTGAAAAAACCTGTCGATATTCGGCGACCGGCGCCCGGCGGACACGCTGCCGCTTGTTCGGAATTGGACTTGAAGAACAACGGCTTTTCGGTGACGTCGATAAACAATCTTGTCCCGATGGAACGATGGAATCGAGATCTCGCGCTAATGGAAGAACGATCCGTGTTTGAGCGGACGACAGTGTCGTTTTAGAGCGAAGAAAGAGAAATTAACAGCGACGACTTCGATGTCTCTCTCGAGACACGTTCTATAAGTTCGCCGGTCTTTGCTCGCGCCGTTTAATTTAGATGCGTCTACTAGCTTCGGGGACTCTGAAAACGAAACTAAAGTTAGTATGAATCACGCTTTGAAGCATTTCGCAAATGCAGTCGAACTCTCCAAGTAGCTACAAATGCAATCGCCGCTCTAAGTTCCTTCCTCGATACCTTTGCTGCATCGATTCAAGGTTCAGATTGGATTCTACTTAAATCACCCGAGTTTGTACCTTTAGAATATATTTTAGACTGTTCCGAAAATAAATAGAACGAACATGGTAGCGAAACAATTGCTGAAATACGACTCCGAGACTTACGACCGCGCTGGCGATTTTCATGAAAAAGTCGACCAAGTTAATTGCGAGAAACGTAAGCCGGATGAAAATGTCTTTTATCTCTTCGCAATTTTAAAAAGGTCATTTTTGTCGGAGACGCTTACAAGTCCGCAGACTATGCGCATAAATATATGCATAAATATAAGTGTAAATATATGTATAAATAAATGCACAAATAAATGCACAAATACGAGTAAAATTCGTCGTATTTATATACGTAGAAATTATTTCGAGAACGAAGCAATTAGATTAGAGCCCGGCTAATTGTCTGTTACAAAAGCAGAACGACTTCGCCATTGTTCTACGAAATCCGCTGTCTAGTTATGAGAAACAAGCACGAACTCCACGGGCAAGAATTCTCCTTGGCCTCCATCTTTTCCCGTGTTCCCACGGTCTTCCGTATTTTCTCGAGCGGATTGCCGGATGTTCGATGGAAAATCGGCGGCAGACAAACCGTCGAACAAATTGTCGGTGAAATATTTGCGGTTTTCACGCAGATCCGCTCCCGGGAATTGGATTCTTGGCGTCGCGTTCCACGGGGCGCGGGCGCGAAAATTTCGTTCCGCTTCGTTTCCCGACCGTAATATGACGATTTTATAATTTTATTCGCGACTTTAACGTCAATGCCCGCCCCTCGCGCCCGTATTTCGAGATACCCGGACGTTAACTAATTTACTGATATAAACGTTCCTACCGGCCGTGCGCCCGTGTCGAGTATCAATCAGCGTTGGTCGCGTGTGATCACGTTTCATTCGTGCGAAAACCGGTAACTTGATTTCGGTCCCGCGCATCGCCGGCATTAACGGGCGTCTGACAAATGTCGGCTGCATTTCCAACCGGAATATCATGCGCTGCGAATTTTGTTATTTATCTGTAAGACGTGCACAGTGTTTTATTTCACCTGTAAGCCATTTATAATCTTCTATAATTAATAGTTATAGTAATAGCAATAAAATAGTCTTTAATTCGCCTTATATATTCGCTGTTCTGTATCTAATTTATTTTTTTATTTTTTCTAATTAATTATATAAGAAATTATATCTGATTTGAGAAAAATCCTTTACGAGAAGATAAATCTTCTTATGAATTTTACTCTTATGTTGTCTCGATTATAATATCGTATATAAATCGCGTGCAAATCGCATGCAAATTTAATTCTTTATCAAACACACAACATAAATTTCATACTCTTATTTACTTATAAAGATTAAAAATCATTCTCAAATATATACCATAATTCTCATATAAATTCCATTTGAAAACTATCTGCATAGAACGAAATGTGGTTTGGCGCTCCTCTGTGATAGCTCCTTGGTCCGCCAGCGTCGAAACATTCGGCATAGTTTCGCGAAACGCGAAGCGAACCGGCAAAATAAATTAGAAATCGTTCAAACGGCGCACGCCGCGAACGATATTATATCGAATGAAATAGCAGGCGCCGGACCGCAAGTGGCAAACGACGGTCATATCGAAACGAATCTGTAAAATTCGTCGACCGGCGATCTCCATTCCGTTTCAATTAGTATTCCGTTGCGCGTGACGCGCGCGTTACCGGGACAGAGAGGGAGAGAGAGAGAAAGAGAGAGAGAGAGAGAGAAAAAAAAAAGAGCGAGAGCAGAGATTTTGTTATGCGTTAGACGATCCGGCGAATTTGCGATGCAAATTCATCCGCGCTGCAAGTCTTGTAAAACGGGGGAGGGGGGCGGGGTGGTTGAAGGGGTGGTGGCTGAAGTGGCGCGACGACGGCGAAGTGTCCGGCCAATTACATATTACACCGGTCTCGCGCGTTCGCGGAATGCTTCTCTGTGTCTCGGTGCTCGCAACAGTTGGGGTTGATTTATGGGCTAACGCGCGACGGACAATGTAGAGATTAACGGGGCGGGTGGGAGAGGTTTTAACCGGTTGCCATCTTGTAGACGGGGAGAGGCGGATCCTCGAGCGTTGCACACGAAATTCATACGAATTTACGATTAAAACCTACGAACCCGATCTTATAAAATATTCGAGGAAAATCGATCAGACTTTAATTAACAATCATCTCGCATATAATAAAACTATATTCCCCTTTATCATGAAACTCTGTGTCGTCTGTTCGTGTCAGAATTATTCGTGAGAAAAATGCAGCTAGCGTATCAAAAATAAATAAAAATAGAGTTACTCCGTTGATATAATTGTAACAAATAGAACGGCTTGGCAAGACTGGAGATTTTATTCATTTATAATAGAATTAAATAGTATCACCGCAAAACAGTAAACGCGCTAGGTGATTTCACGTTATCTATACTAAGTACTATACCACAGCTGGTCAAAATAGCCATTTTGTATCTAAGCTTAAAATGAATTCGAGTGCGAAGGATTAACCTGCACTTACGCGTTTCTGACAAAAAATATATAATAGTACCACAAGATATTTCCCATGCCACACAGTAGTTTGTCGCAGTTACGTCTACGCGTTCGGTATTTTCGTCGGTCATTTTTCCTCGCCGTGCGTCGCGTTCGCGAGTAAATTAGCAAGAAGGTGTTCGGTCGTTGAAACCGGATGCTCGTCGAATCGCGTGCAGCAAAGCCGCGAGAAGCTCGCGATAATTAAGATACTGTTGCCTGGCAAGTCTGCCGTAGATCTGCAGCAAGCCGGATCGCGGATGCAACCGTGTTCCTCCCGTCTTCGGATTCATTTCCTGCTAGGATTTCATCCGACTACGGAGGGGCGGGGAGGGAGGGAGGCGACGTCGGCCTTGTTGCCGAAACTCGTAGGGATCGCGGGTTGCAAATACCGCGATCCGCAGGTACCCACGTAGGCGGGGGAGGAACGGTTGTGTGCGCGCCTGCCTCGGTGTACCTGCCGGCATGAATGTCAGCGCGCGCGACGGTGACTGCGAGACGGAGAGCCCGAGGTACCGAGATTCCGCGAGTTCTTCGTGGCTGTTTACACGAGCCACGGGGGTACCGCCGGGCATTAACTGGGTCAGCGACGCCCCGTCCCCCTCCCCTCCTCCGCGTCGCCACCGCCGTCTTGGATATTAATTTTCGAGACGCGTCTAATCTCGCATAATGCGCGCCTGATTAAATACTGCGCGCCACCTACGAGAGCCCTCGCCTTTTATCGCGCTCTCGCTCACTTTCGCGCTCCCATTCTCTTTCGCGCTACACCCCGGCCCTGTCCATCCGCTTCCTACCGATGGACCCAGACGCGAGTAATTATTTTATCGTTAGCTCGTTCCGCGGCGGCTCCGGTGAACTTTGCGCAACGCCTTTCTTCGCGCTAATTGCTCGAACAGTAAACGTGATTAATGCGGTGTATCGCTTCGTTACGATAAGAATTTATTGCGCAGCCCGGTGTAAGCGTTTACTGCAGAAATTGATGAGAGAAACGGGGAATGGTGCGAATGTTGCGAGAATTTCGAGATACTGTTGCGTTACTTCCAATTGATTAAAATTGTTAGAAGAAGAAATATATCGTTTGCGAACTCTGTTGCCTTCGCGCGTTACACGTCGCGGCGTTTCATTCTTTGGCCACGATATTTACAATTATACTCTGAGTATTTAGAATAATAGAATTGTGACCGCACGAGTTGATCGCTCGCGACTCGATTAGAATTGTCGACTGTCCGTTGGCAGAACAGTTTCGTGACGTATATTATAAAAATATTTTTAACTTTTGTTTCCAATACGCTTCTTAAAATTACTCTTATCTGTATTACCGTGACATAGTTTGTTCAACTTACTCATGCCTCGCTTCATCGCTGTGCCATACAAAAGAGAAGCAGCGTTCAACGCTGCGCGACTAATGGCGAACGTTATACTGCTCGGATTCCGGCGTTTCGATATCAAACGCGGCGATACTTCTCATTAACGCTCGGAAATGAAACGCCGTATTACCGAGCGGGGAGATATGACAACGGACAAACGATCCCGGGATTGTCATTGTAATATAGTTAGAGTTGTCGCGGCGTGTCCGTTGTCAAACGGGATTACAAGCGATACACGTAATTGCGAGGAACGGCGAGGATCAAGAAGTTAAATCGTTCGAACGATTCTAATTTAACCGGACAAGGGACAATGTAATGGCGCGGCCGATTGTTTGCCGTCGATGTATAACCCTCCGTTTCCTATGCCGGAGTCATTCGTGACTCGTTGTAACGTATACAGTACCGAAGTTGTCTGTGTGTTAGTAGCAGAGAGAGACCGCCAATGTTTATACCGGCCTCACCATAATGACGTACCACATTCCCGACAATAATCCCACAAAAACGGGAAACGTCGCTGACTTTGAGGCAGATTAGTTTGTATACGACACTGAGAGAGACAGTCGTGCGCCCAGAGTTCTATTATATATATTTACTGATTTATTATTCATTATTTTTGTTATTGTTATATTCGTTTATTGTTTCCTTTCAACAATTCATTGTGTTATTTTTTTCCTATTGTCCTATATCCTAACAATATCTCAGTCAAAGCCAAGAGCTCGAACGGCCTTCACTGGCGGAGTCATATTACCGAGGCGCTCGAGTAAACATTCATGGATTAGTGACGTATCGGTGTGAGTCAGAAATGACTCCGGCACAGGACGCCGCGCTGCAGTACTCCGAGGGTCAACGGCGAGTCGTGCACGAGTCGCGTCGTTGTCGTGATTCCGCGAGCACGCAACTACGAAATGGCATAATCGCGGATGAAACCGGGGCGAACGGTGACTCGCGGCGGCTTGGTTATCAGCCGGTGGTAGTGATTTCTTGTGCACGGTGTCCCGAATTCCCGGGGCTACATTTCCTGCTATTCGACGATTCAACCCTTCTACTCGACAGGTATGTAACCAATTTATCATAACTTTCTCAATTTACAGGCATTTAACATTTATTTTCGCGTTGATAGACCAAATTTAGGATCCAGTGTTCGAGCGATTTATACACTTCGTAATTAGTTTAAACAAGGCTCATCGATTGCAGTCGATGTATAATTTCTTGGTTAATTACATTATATTTGCAGGAACTCTTGCATTTAACACATTAAAGGCGGGGGAACTTGACGAAATTATGCTAGGTAATGCTTTAAACCACGAAACATACTAAATACAAATGTACTGCGCATGGATTGCGCAACGTGGTTGCAAACCGTACTAATACGACTCCCGCCTTTAAGCTACAGTCGAGATAAATCGTATTACTACGACTCTCCCACCTTTAACACGTTCACGCCGGGGCCGATTTTCATTTGTTTTGCTATGAGACCGCGCTGAAACTAATATCGCGCTTCATCTGGCGGCGCGTAGTTATTGCCTGTTCAGACCTGCATACGCGTTGTTCGTTGCTCTGCGGTACAGTGAGATCTTATTGTGCAAGTTTTGTAACTCGTGCCGTTTTTTCATCCTGACCACAAATTTCCGACAGTAAGTATAATTAGAAAGGTGATAGGACAGTTTAGCGCGGATCACCGGTGGGCCGCGCCGGCGTGTACGTGTTAAGCTACAGTCGAGATAAATCGTAGTACTACGACTCCCGCCTTTAATGTGTTAATTACAATTACGATTTAATTATTTCGTTACACGGATTGATTGCAAGTCGTCGTTCGTGCACGGTGCGCGACGATTTATGAAACCAACGCGATATTTTGGAAATGGTTTTTCGAACGAGTATTTTTTAACAAAGGTTGATCTTTTGTATGTTTTTTTAAGTGTCTCTCTCTCTCTGTATGGGATTTGCGGTGATTTTTTTTTTGTCCCGGAATGATAATGTCGATCGAATTGCTCGGTCGACACTGTTCGGATAAAAATTATTGAAGATTAATCGAAGAATAATTGACACGGCCGGCAAAGCGGCGCGAATGTTTAAACTAAGCCATGCGTGAACGCGCACATACACTCGCGCGCGCGCGCGCATATACGCTTGTTCCCGGCAACGAACCGCGGAGACAAAAGTGAAACGCGAGATGGAAAGGGGAGCATGAAAAGCCGGCTTTACGGCGAGAGACGTTCCACGGTGTAAAATGAAACTTTATTGACTCGCGTTATACGGCGACACACATGTTATAAGAAATTACAAGCGTTAGGGACAGAGGGGGATCGTTAAATTTCGCATTACAATTAACAGAACGACGAGCTTCTATCTTACTAATTGCGCGAGAGACGCGTTTCGAGCCGCACGACACATAACTCTCGTGTAATACACGTTTTACACCGTCTATGGTGATCGCATTACGGCGACTAGGGGTGTAGGCATAAAAGCGATTAATTCGCATGATATACCATCGATGGCGGAGCCAGAGCGGCGGTTCCACTATTTACAAAATTCTACGCTTTGAAGCGGCGAGAAATAGTTTTTCCCCAAAAATTTTTCAGCTTTTATGAAACTGTCACTTTGGTTTAAATCAATACCGGCGCCAAAAGAAAAAATATATTTCATACTGCCAAAGTACACAATAATAACTGCGCGATATTTGGTGCTGATATGCGTAACGCTTTTCTTTGATGAAAATCGGGAAAATTCGTTGCGGAGGAACAAAAGCGAATAGTCTCTTGAAAAACAGTCTTATTTAAAAATACATCGATGTATAGACTGTATTTATATAGCAGAAATTCGTGACAGTAAAAATAAAAAAAATTGACTTTGATATTACCTAAGTCTCAAGCGAAGATCGAAGTATTATCGATAATTCTATTTAGCAAGGAAAGAAAAATTTTACAAGTTGCATTGAATTGCAGACGAAACTTATGTCAAACGATGTAAATATTTAAAAGAACATGTCTCATTATTTATTTGCAGAAGAAATAATTTTCTTTATCTACTGGCCATTTTCTGATCTCAAAATTAAAGATCTATATTAAAAATTTCTTTTCGCGTAATGGAACAAGTTCTTTTGACATTAATATATTTTTCATGTATTTATATCATATATATATATATATATTACTATTAACTTCTATTTATGGCTATCTCCCCACGTTTTGAATCTAGACCCAAAGTAACATACAAATTTTCATCGATATTGAATTGAAGCTCAAAACCACAAAAATATACAGACATTATACCTCGTTAAGTATTCGTTCGAATATCTGCACCAATCAAACGTTACTTCGAGCCTGTAATCGCGCGGGCAAATGGAACGGTATATTCGCTGTCGCAAAACTTCCCGTCCCTGACTTTTCGACCAGCGGGTTCGACGTTCGCTGACAAGAATTACCCTCCGATATTCCCAATGAAAAGCCATCGCGGCCGAGCGTACACAGCTCCAAAGCCCCGCCTATGTGTGCGTGTGTGTGTGTGTTCGAACGGCGTCGTTCGGCGTCCATCTTGCGTTCCATTCGAGGGGGTCGACGCACATTTCGGCCGGCTGTTTCGCGTAAGAGCGGTAACGGAACGCGATTTACAGGTCGAAAATAGAGCCGCGAGTGAAAAGCTTTTAGTCCTTCGTACGTCGGCAAATATGTGACTAACCCGGAGCTCCGGGGTGCACGCGGGTCAGAACCCGTTTTCATCCACCTGTGTAATCGTTCCCCCGGCCTTGTCGCCGCGCCCCCTGACCCCGCGCGACCCCGCGTCCGCGGCCGTGCTCGGTGTCCGACCGAAATCCGCGTCCTCTTTGCCGGGACGGCGCGTTCGCCGCCCCATCCCTCTGCGACCCTGTCCGCGCTTTGAGCGTCGCTAATAGACCTCAGTCTGTCTTAAATGGAATCATTGATAAATTGTTAAACAGAGACCCGGCTTCCCGAGGAACCCGCTCGTCGGATTTGGTCGGGCCTCCGCCGGACGAGATCGTTTTCGAAAAATAGCTCGATCGAACTTTCGACCCGCTGACTCTTCGATCGAACCATTCATGTCAGACCGGGGTAGATATATATATAACTATTGGAATTAGTAAATTAAAAAATTCTTCTTTTTCTATGAAATAATATTTCTTTGAAGAGTGATTATTATTTGAAATAGGTATCTCATGCCTCTAAATTCCCATTAATGTTCACCAGGGAAAATAAATCTACAAAAAAGTGCAGACATGTATTATTTCGTAAAATAAGCTTTCTTCGTGCCTCTGCCTCAGTTGACGAATGTAATTGGACCGTTTAACATCTGTTTGCCTTCGACAATGTACACGTCGCGTATGCAAACACGAAAATCGTCGACAAATTTCATAGAACACAAAGGAAATATTTATTTAAATTAACTTGTTTCAAGTTTATTTAGTGAAATATATATATTTCAAGTATTCGCCGTGTATTTGTCAATTCGGTTAAGTGCTTCGACTAGCGTTTCATTATCTACGGAAATGAATTACCGTTCGAAAACGAAGCGTATTCGAGCACGGTGTTTTATGATGTACGCGCGTATTATTTCAACACCGTGGAAGGGCTAAATAAGTTGAGTGAGTTACGGGGTGCTGAACGAATTGCGTGAGAACGCGCAGTCTCGGGCTGCTGCTAAATTAATTTCTCCTTAAACAAATATTGTAAATAATGAAGCTTGAACAAGGTAGCCCGGAAAGTTGGGTCGATTACTTTTAAAGAGCTTGAAAGTAGAATTAATCAGCCGTGAAAGCTCGCCGCGCGGATTATAGTCGTCGACGATACCTCTAACCGGGGGTCAATCAATCGACGATATATCACCGATGACAGTCCTATCAATAGACAATAAATTTTGCGACAAAGAAGTCCGCGGTGAAAGGAATCGATAAGAGAGACGCCGAAAGTAGCATAAATCAATAATCGAGCGGGCCGGTGAGAAGAGGTAATAATTCTGACAGCGAACGAGAGGAGGAATCGATGGTAACCATCTTTCAAGTGAAAGTAAGTTTGAAAGCAATCTTGCCGACCTTGAGAACTTCCGGCGAATTAATATAAAAATCTGGAACGGGAGCCGGATCAATGAGTGGCGAAGTTTTATCGGAGCGCGTCCTCCTTCGGCGAAGCCCGCTTTTAATATCCATAGGAGATGTTAACGTGCGCGACAGAGTAACGTGTAAATTCCTGAAGGCACAATGATCCGGGAATGCCTGGAGGGACGCGCGGCCTCTCCGGTGCTCGAACGACGCTACCTACCGAAGTACACTGACCCAAATAGTCGGCCCAAGTTCCCCGGGAAGCAAAGTTCCCCGGAGCGTAACTTCATTCTATATCTCAATAAATTGCGCCCGACTGAAACACTTCAATCAATATTCATTACCGTTGTAATAAACCTCTTCCTTCCCCCGGTGGGCAAATAGAATTAGTTTCGCGTCTCTCGATCGGAGCACTCTCTAATCGAAAGAATTTCTATTCGATCCGAGCCGCGGCCGGGTGCAGCGGCAAATAAACAGCCACGGAGAGACATTAATCGTCATTACTGTTATTTTCGAATTTACATTGGATATTATTTGAGGATCGCGGGTGGTCCGCGCCCGCGAATATCGACGAATTTTATTTTCAATTTCACCGATTCGTTAAATCGCGGCGCGCGGTTGTTCGCGAATTTCGCAGCGCGATTTTTGAAGGAACAATGTTCATTGTGACAGAGAATATCGTAAATATCGCTAATGAGGCGAAAATACGACGTTATGTGTTTTGTTAAATATATCGCAGAAATAGTTTCTTTAATATCAAAATATATTATCGGATAGAAATGCCGCAGTTACGTCAAGATTACACCGAGATTAAATCAAGCTTACGTCAAAGTTATTAAATCTACCGACGCATTTAAGACGAAAGCAGTTCCTGTGCATCGCTGTAAAGATCCCATAATTATTTCCGCTCTCTTCTTCGCTGCGATTGCTGATGAAATGCCAGGATTCGCGAAAAATCCTCCGGACGCGATTGTCGTCGGTTTTCGGGGGTTCGTCCCTTTTATCGGCGTCTACAATTCGAGACAGGATTCGAATTACCGCCGGTGTAATGAGGAGAATTCTCGTGGGCGTATTCATCGCGTTAATTGGATTACCGTGACGCGCGTCGAAGCCCATCCAGAATACTTCGCCTTTAATTTTCGTCAGCCGTTACTTCCAATTCCCCGGTAATATCGTGCCGCGCGGGCTGCTGCTGCTGCCGCCGCCGCCGCCGCTGCTGCTGCGAATCCTCTTTACCATTCCGAGATTAATATTTGTCAGCTGAAATACGGGGAACCGAACAACGACACGCGCGCGCACCAGCCACGTCGCCGAGCCCCGGATTTTATTGTTCTCCGTGACGACAGAGACAATTAAAAAAGGGAACCGCGGGGGCGGCCATTTTTCGGGATTACAAATGCGTTTTGCCGCAGGCCGGTTCGTGATATTTAATTAAGAAGTTAATTCTGGGAAGTGTGAAATGTATCGCGAACGACGATACCGATGGTTAATGACATTCGTCGGCGCACTTATAATGATTTCGATAGTAAAAGAATCAAATTAAATTTCCTTTAAATGTGTCGTTTTGTATTTGCTTAGATTTGGAAATGAACTGTTATATTGATCTATTATATTTTTGTAACCTGAAGTTTTCAATTTTATTTATTTATTCGACAGGCTATAGAGCTCTATTGGACAATATAAACGGATAACAAAATAACAATCGAAGCATTTCAACTTAGATTAGATCATATCAGTAACGAAATTTCTTAAATGATTATAATTACAAGATTAATTGATTTAAACGTTTTAATTTCATCCGTTCGCGCTTTAAAAATTGTGCAAACAGTGCCTCGTTTCGGACTACTTCATCCTTATTTTCATCGTAAATTTCGCCGATAGTAACAATTTTGAAAAAGAAATAACTTCGTGCGAGTGTGCCGAAATTGATTTCAGATTTCGGTCGAGTTAAATGGTTTCAGACTTTCTCTAAACGGCAGAGCGATCGTCAACATTCGTGAACGGTAGATTGGGTGAAAAGGCATCCGTTAAAATTTTAAAGTAACCGGGAACCTCGCGCCGGCAAATTGACAGAATCACTTTACGGTCGTCCCGAAAATAGTAGATCGGCCCAATGTTCATTGCGACATGTCTCGATCTCCTGGCAAACATCAATATTTGCACGGCAAATCGTTAAGCAAAGTTCCTGTCTTGATTAAACAGAAACTTCCGGCGACCGGGGACGATCGCGGGGAGACTTCCGGTTGGGAACTGTGGCAAGAAGCGCGCGGCCGTGGCCGTCTTCGCAGAGCGAGGGAAAACGGGGCGGGGCGGGGCGGGATTCGTAAAATCAAGTCGTCGGGATCGGCTGTCCAACGTTGAAAATTGTCGGGCTTGATATCAAAGTGTTTCATTGCGCCGTCGATATTTTAGTCTGTTTATTATCGTTGTTACGGGGATTATCCGGTTTCGAGCGCGCCCGTTCTCGCAAAACAAACGATCGTTTATAGCGCAAACAATCTCCGTGCCCGATTGTACGACACCCGGGCACCAGGAAAATCGCGCGACGAATTTATTAATTGATTTATTTCAATCTCTCGGCGCAATCCGTTTTGTTCCGTCCTCTCTCTCTCTCTCTCTCTCTCTCTCTCCTCCCTCTCTCTCTTTTTCCCGGATTCTCTGTCGCTGTTGGCCGTGGCTCAGCTGTATCCTCTTTACAACGATGTCCCGTCTGCGAATCGTTCAATCGGCTCGGTTGCATGCTCGATTTCCATGTCGCTGACGAGGACGCGGATTATACGGTGGGTGGCGACAAACGGGTGGAAAAAGGGGGAGGAGAGGATGAGGACGGCGAGGAAGGAAGCCGCTCGAGGAGGAAATTTATAAAACAAGAAAGGAAACGGGAAAGGGGTCAGCGGCGGCAGAAAGGAAGCTAATGGGGGAAACGGCGAAGGGAGAGAGCGAGGAATAAAAAAAATGGCGGCCGAGGCCGGCGCAAAAGTTACAAGCGGAATAAAAGGTACGCGCCGTGGCGGAGTAGCGAGGACGAGAGGTGGTGGAAAGTGGACAGAGAGAGAGAGAGAGAGAGAGCGAGCGACGGAGAAAATATGCGCTATCCGCGCGGCGAACGAGTTCAATTTGTTACGAGCTCGTCGATTTTTCCCGATCGGACGGGGGGGAATCGAAAATCGCCTTGAAAAAGAGTGGAAAAAGCGAGGTCGCCGCGAGTCGTTCCACGGACTCGTTTTCGAGTATCGGATTCCCTCTCGGGTCAATTCGTCCGGCCGAGGCCCGTCTGTTATTTCCATTTTCGAGGCCGGGGGAACACGTGTTGTCGCGGAAAGTGGAATCAACGGCTGCCGATCCGACCGACGCGTCGGCTCGCAGCGCAACCTGGAGAACGTTATTACCACGACGACCGTGCGATTATCGCCTGACCACGAAATCATTTTCGACCCTTGACCCGGCCCCATCGCGCGTCTGCCGCCCTCCGAAATGCATATCCCGTGGGCGAAAATGAATCTTCGAAACTCGTTCCCATCGATCCTGCCGCTAATCGGTGATCGTGGTGATAACAATTTGTCTAGGCTAACCGGAAAAATCTTGTCGCATAGTGTACGGTAAGAAATAAGATATAAAAGATACATGGAGAAATGTATAAAAAAGTAGGAAACGAAGTAATGTTACATGATGTATAGTATATGCTACAACAATTTTTGTGATGCAGGAAAAGGGGAGCGTTTCAACGAAGCAGAGAGGATTTATCGAAAAGGTCAGTAGTGTCGCAAAAAGGGTTCGAAGTGAGAAACAGTCAACCAGTATTTTAATATAATGGTCCGACGTATGACAACGAGGAAAGCTTTAAAACTATTTGACAACCGATTTTTATTAAACGATTTTAGTTGAATTTTCTCCTTTAATAGAATTATAATCAATAATGTTATCAAAATAGATATATTGTAAAATCTTTGTCTAATAAGTCAGATACACTTAATTATTAGCATAAATATTGATTTTTAAATCTGAACTATTTTAATTACTGTTCCATTTATATAACGTAAAGCAAGATTTATTTATTGAATTTTCACCATCGAAATTGTATTTCAGATTACAAAGACTCGAGAAGAGTAGCAAGGGTTACGAACACGAACACGGCAGAATTGTGAAAATGTGCAACAGTGGTAAGTGCGCAATATAAGCTACTTTAAAGAGATCATTGTCTTGTTCCAGTGAAATCTCATTATCTTCTTATTTCATTGATGTCTTATGTCTGACTTATACTACTTTATTAGGTGCATTTAGTCTCTATGTACTACTTGACTAAAACAGTGCCTTTATACCTGCAATGAAGTTCATCTTAAATTGTATAAAAATGTGCTTTAAATGCATCATTGAATTCATAAATCATCGATAGACTGCGAATATCTATGAACAATAAAAATTACCTAAATTAATGTTTAAAAAATCCAATCACATTTCATACTGGATAAATCAAAGTTTTATCGAGAAACATTGAAGTTGACATAAGTTTTCAATATCGAAAATTGTTGGCACGGTATTGTACATAATTTTCCCTTATTCTGGAACATTTAAAGTTTAATTTAAAATAAAAATAATCCCTCTATCTCAGCTCTATCAAGAGTTCTACTTTTAGAAAAATTATTCTTCCATCTCAGTTCTATCAAAAGTTTGACTTTTTACAAAAGTTTTTTTCCAGTCAAGCATTAATTATCGACTTAAAAATAATGCAACATCATCTCAAAATTCCTTGAATTTGTTCACTGTGCTCTATTTAATTCGCTCACATTTACCAGCAAACGCATAAACTCCTTATTCCAAAGTGCTCTTCCACATCATAATTGCCTCTATGCACTTCCTGTGCACGCGTCCGTCCGCATCGGTGTACACCGATGCTCGAGCACGGAGCCTAACAATAAACCGAGTACTATTCGAATCGGACAGGTTAACAGGTTCAAACAGCTCGGTGAAAAGTCTCTCGGCACCCGGCGAGAGATCGTTTAAATCGAAGCCTTTGCCGACATCTCCGGCAGCCATTATTCAAGTTCGCCGCCGAGTGGAGGAACACACCGGCGTCGTCGTCGTCGTCGTTCGATTCGGTGAAAGTTTTCTGACGACTGTCTGCGGAGCGTAGTCCGATTACCTTGTTTTTCAGCCGGCGGAACGGCCGGGCGGAGGGTAAAATTGTCAGGGTTAGGGTTGCGGAGAACTCGAGACGGTGGGGCGTAACGGCGAGAAAAGTGGGAAAACTCTCGGCGGAACTCCGCTGGAAAATTATGACGTTCGTTCGCCGGCACGGTGGACGGATCGCCGGCACGGTGGACGGATCGCCGGGATCCTTTTGTGGCCGCCTATTGTGCACCGGGGTCCGGAGAAAACGGTCCCGTAAGCCTCGACGACACGTTGATCACTTCCGGTGGCCCTCTGCCCCGGCTTTTCACCGTGCCGTCGCCGCCGCCGCCGCCGCCGCCGCGCGTAACCCCCCGTCCTTGCGGTGATCGTGTATACTCGTCGAGAGTTCCGCGACGGCACGCGAACTTACCGCCTCCGGGAAACTTGAGTCCGGGATTGAGTCGAAGTCGTCCGACAGCCGCATTATCTACGGGCGAAACTTTCTTATGGCTCGTTTCTCCCGGTCGACGATTTGCCGGGGCTCCGCGCCACGGAGTGAAACCGGCTCTCGAAACGATCCCCGTTGAGCCACCCCCACCGACAGCGGCGCCTCTCGTCCGAGCAAACTTTCCGATTGATATTTTTCTATAGAGCGGCCGACGATCGCGAAGTCGACGTCGCGCGCCCGTTTGCCGCCGGAACGGGCCACCCATCGTCCGATCAATTTTCCGTCGATTCTCCTTGTAACGAGGATCGAACTCGATTTCTCATCTCGATGACACGGAGCGCGCGCGCGCGCGCGTCTGTTTAGGGGGCCTCTGCGAAACTACTCCCCCCGAAATGCAGTTTCCCGTCAATCCGCCGGAATGAACTCGGCAAACTCGCGTTGCCGAACTCATGCCTAGGTGTTCCCGGCCGAGTTTCGGGAATTGACACTGACGCGGCTTCTAATGAATCCATCGTGGTCGTTTTGAGACATTTTCTGTTACTATTTACTTTATTATTCATAATTAGGGGGTGGAATATATTCTAAATATATTAGAGTGATTTATATATTCCAAAATTCTATAAAGTCTTATCTAAAGTCATCCTAAGCTCATTTTGCTTAATTCGAGGAAGATTCGGTAAGGATGAGATATATTCTATGTACGTTTTAATCTCTTCAAGATTAATTGATTTTTTTCTTTTTTATTTATCATCCATTTCATTTCATTCGACGAGGCTTTTCCGATATTCTGTAGTGAATAGTTCTTCAACTAATTCTCATTTTCTTTATATTTATAATAACTATAATTTTAAGAAAACCAAACGTACACATACGTGACAATATCCCTAAAGAGGTTAATAATCTATTTTTCTCCAAAACCTATAATATTGACTTAACAGAGGTGTAAGAATATTTACGAAAATATTCTGATTCGTCAGAAAAGTCCATAATCGCAGTTTCATATCTATTAATTCTAAAATTGTTAAAAATCACCCTATGTTCGTACGAAGAAAATTTCTGATCCTTGGTCATTGTAAATGTACGCTGAATACATTTTTATAAGCAATTTCTCGTAGAAATCTGTGTCACTTTCGAGAACTTTTTTTATTAGTCAATTTTCGTGAGAACTACCCTAAGTCCATCCTAGTTAACCAGAGAAAAATATAGTCTCTTTTACGACTTCTTCTATTGGTCCACAGACTTATTCACGTTATAAAAACCCCCAGAAATTTGTTGTAATAAATCGCGAAGAAACTAATCTGAAACAAAGCTCGAGAATTATTTCACCAATAGTGTCTCCGATTGCATCGAGGATCATTTGATGTTCTGTATTTTTTTTAAATATTCTCACTAACCCCGGATCAGTTAATCGTTTAGCTTGCACTTCAATTCCGCTCGCCGCAGAAAATTGCAGTTCCCCCGCCCATAAATTATTTTCCGTAACGCAATGAGATGGTACGAGGGAACGATTTACCTTGGAAACGTGTTCCGTCGCGGCGCTATCGCCTCGAACGAGTTGTCGACGAGTTCCAATAATCTAGCGCGCCCATCCCAGCTTACTTCGCCAGACTCGTTTATCTTTAAGATGAAGAGCTAATGGAATTAAGGATACACTATTAGGTCGAGTTCAACGGCTACCCTCCTCTCCAACCCCCGGGGGCTACGGAGAGAGAGAGAGAGAGAGAGAGAGACACAATTTACGCGGGAGCACATCCCCTTGATCGAAAGAAAAGGGGGATACAGGCATGTTTATACGAAGGGTCGGCTCCCCGGGGGGATGCAAATATCTCCGGGAGAAACTCTTACAGACGTTTAGTGCTATCTGAAAACGATTACGCCGCCGATATATAGGATCGGCCCCTCTAGATCCGTATCCGGTTGTATCGATATAATTTTTTCAGTGTTCCTCCCCTGAAACCGATTTCGCCCGGGGACCCGAATCGTCGCTAATGGAAGGCCAGGAGTGTTCCCGATATCTTCGGCCTTGCGTTTCGAGGGTAAAACGTTGACAATTGCCGGAGGATTTTCAGTAGCCTATAAAAAGATATTACTGTGGTATAAATCAATGATAAAAGGCACCACAGTAGTATGAGTAGCTGATAAAGGATAATACAGTAGCACGTGTCAATAACAAGGCATTGTACGGTGGTATAAATCAATAATAAGGGATTCTCCAGTATCGTAATTATCGGTGATAAGATATATTAAAAATAATTATATTAGAAGTATTAAAAAGTAATAAAGATTACCACAGTAGTATAAGTCGATAATATAGAATACAGTACAGTACCATAAATCAGCAGATGCACTATAATTCCATCAGTGGAACGAAACAATAATAACATTCCGCAAGTGGAACGAATCAGCAACATCGGTAATAGTAGAACGAGTCAATGACAATCCCGCTAATTAACAAATAAACAATCGGGACTCGGCAATCTGTTCCGCGTCGACTTTGCGCGGCGCAGTGTAGATTCGATTTAAACAAACGATAAAATGCCTGAAGCATAATTCGACTGACACCGATATTTTCGTCGCGGCGGACGCCCGCGTAATTAATTTAACATATGCCCGGTTAATTCCGCTAATTCTTGGGCAGCGCGCGCGTTATGCCGCCGCACGAAGATTATACGCGGGGCCGGTTAAACACTGATTGCAGTTATTACTTCATGTTGCGGCGCGTACACTAATTAATTGAAAATTATTGTGCGCAACATTGCCGGAAGCGTGACAAACAAATCGGCCGGGCTACAAATTACAATAACAACCGGGCAAACTAAACAGAGAGCTGATTGATTTCGTGTGGGACGCGCGCGCACGTCCGTGCCCGGAACCAGTGATTTTCGTGATTAGAGGTTCATTTGGATATTTCATTAACAATCATAACACGCGCCGGTAGAACCGCCTGATTTTTCGATGCTACGCGCGCGCCGCTGTTGATCGCGCGGCTTTGGTCTACTTTCCCGTTGTTTTGGAAATGTTCGATCACTTTTCGCGATATAGTAATCAAGGGAAATCCTTTGCAAAGATTTCAAGCAGCGTTTAGCGAATATTAATGCTATTAAGAAGTGATAACAACATAATTATCTTGAGCATGCTAGGATTAATAACAAAAATGCTCCGATTAGCTTAACTCTAAAAAAATATCTATGATAAAGTATTTTAACTTGGAATAAAAAATTAGAATATATAACTTAAAATAAATAACATAGAGAAATAACAATCATGTACTCGTCACTTGTAATCTAATTCTTCGAACGTCAAACAATTCGCGTCCAACAAAATGTTTTCGAAACACTGTCGTCAGTGATATTTCCTTCGATTCCGAAAACCAATGACACACGTCCGGGTCCTCTTTGTCCCGGCCAGTGTCATTTTCTTCCACTCTTTTACGCTTTTTTGCATCCATTCGCGCTAAGTCGTTCGTACGAGATCCCCGCCGCCGCCGCCGCCGGTCGCCGCATTTTGCGGAGCATCCAGCAAGATTGAAAGCTGCCCCCTTTATGCACTTTCTGGGGCGCGCGTGGAACGGGGAAATGGTATGGAAGAAACAATCGATGGAGTTGGGTGGGAAAAAAATCGAGGGCCCGGAAAGCAAAAAACGAGATTACACGTACTCGTTTCGAAAGCGTCAACGTTTCCACCGTTCACGATCGACGATCCATGCTCCACCGAATGAATCGAGCAATTAAAAAGGAGTATCGTCTTCGAAACGAATTTAAAAGGTGCTGAACGAATTAAGGAGCTTCTATTTACTATACTTGAAAAGAGGGTATAAGAGATTAACCTCTTGGCTGATGTGGTTAACTGCGAAAATTAATTCCATTTTAACCCCTTGCACTACAATTTCTCTCTTCTTTCATGTTTGAGGCCTTAAGAGGACCAGACAAATTTTATTTCTTGCATTGTCTCTACTTACTTACACTTCTAGACTTTTATAGCAGACGAATGATATTGTATTTTGATTCGGACGAAGTTAACCCCTTGCCGTACCATTTTCTTTGCAATTACTATGATTATATTAGAATTTTTTCGATCGCACTAATTTCTTACAAGAAAAAGGAATTTTATATTTATTGTGTGCTTGCATCTACTCGAATGTTTAAATATTGGTGAGAAGAAAATAACATTCGTACCTAACAGCTTATTGTTATAAATCTCCATCACGACTCTGACTCATTAAAGTACAGCAAGGGGTTAATAATATTAATATTGAGCGGACATCGCGCGAAATCTTTATCGCCCGTCCGACACGTTATTACACTGGAAGGGGTTAAACATCGCCAAGTGGAGCGCGCCAATAACAACAAACAGAATTAAAAGACGGGAAAAGCAGCGCAAGCCAAGTGCAGTCGCCGGCGAGCAAAGGAAGTGGATTGCGCTTACAGGGGATCGTGGAAGTGGAACGAGAAAATAATAGCCTGGCGGTAGCAGGCTCATCAAGTAGAACGGCTCAATAATAATCGAGCCACGACGCGGCAAACATCAATTTCGTTCTCCGCGCCATCGCGGCCCTCCATTAGCGTGCCCCTAAACGAACGATTCGAGAGATATCCGCTGAAAATTACATTCGTCTCTCGACCTTTTTTTCGCCGGTCGTGCGACGAGGGTCGCCGTCAACGATCAACATAATGACGATCCTAAACAGAATTATCCAGCTCTATCGCGAGTCGCGTGGTACCCGGGGCAAGTTTTCGTGGCTGTAATTTAACCGGGGTACCGCTTTGTTTAATATAATTCGTCGCCGAGGCGGGAGCAGAGAACGCTCGTAAAAGCCCGGTGGAAACTGTCGAAACGAACGAGTCCAAGCAGTTACTTCGAAGAGGTTTAATGGCCACTTGAATCGAGTTTGCGGGCTCTTTGCCTCTCCCCTGCTTCTTAAAAAAAAAAAGGAGGGCGGAAACCCTGGAAAGAGAAAGAGAAGGTGCGCGCGGAGAATAGACGGCGCAAGAGAAAGATAGAGAGACAGAGGCAGGGAGAGAGAGAGCGAGAGAGAGAGAGAGAGGAGGACGCGTCGTGGAACGAAAGATCCAATTTACTCGTAATCGCGTCACCGCTTTCGGCTCGATTAATCTCTCGTTTTTCCTTTTATCCCTTATCTTCGTTTCACCGGGTATCGTGTTATGCTTTTCCTTTTCGGCGGCGTCCGTACTAAGGAGGTTCCGACCGGTTTTTGTTCCGGTCCCATTGAAATCGAATCGACGTGCAAGAAGCTGGTAATACAATACTGCGAAACGCCGGTATCGTTTCGTCTGACGCGGGGGCGGGTGGGTGGGAGGAAGGGGTGGTCGATATGACGGCGCCAGGCTTCGAGTCAAACCGTTCCTAAATGTTTTGCCCAGCCAGTCGAGGCTGCCTCGCGGTGGTCTGGAAACCAAGGCGGAAACCAAGTCGTGACGATGATCCGAAGTTGTCGTTCCTTTAAAAGATTCAAGTGCTCCAGTT
The DNA here is from genome assembly GCF_028453695.1 of Augochlora pura. Taxonomy (NCBI): domain Eukaryota; kingdom Metazoa; phylum Arthropoda; class Insecta; order Hymenoptera; family Halictidae; genus Augochlora; species Augochlora pura. The sequence continues at coordinate 5,158,224 of NC_135779.1, forward strand.
CTGGGACTTTGAGGCTTAGCCACCGCGGAATCGTTAAGACGTTTAGAAGGGAATCGTGCAAGGCACCTGCCCTCTTCTGGTTCGGGTTTGTTAGGTTTCGCGGGCGGAATAAATTGCAAAGGATTTGTGGCCGAGGGAATCGCGAAGTGGAATTAGTCAATAATAGCGTCGCCCAGCAGGGAAACTTCGCCAGTGGTATAAATCGATAATGATGACACCGGGCATGCGTCCAGTTGATAAGGAATTCGACACGAAAGTGCAAGTCGGATTCCTTCGATTTCAACTCTCTGACCAGTCGACGACAAAATCGCGACGCGCGCTCGTAAAAATAATTATTTTTGCAATAAAGTCAATTAATATCACTCCATTCAGGACCATACCGTAAATGAAGTCGCGGCATTTGTTGAATAGATACGGTATATCTGTTTTTTAAAAAAACAGAGATACACGTTCCGGCAGGATTTAGTTAAATGCAATTGCGCTCGACAAATGTTCTAACTGGATTTTCCCGCAACCGGGATTACGGATAAAAAAAAAACTGAATTCCATATTTTTTTTCGTCGGAACGATCATGGGCTGGCGAGGTGTGACGAATGATTTTTCAAATTTAATTTTCTTAAATACGAGCAGGTTTCATATTAATTTTTTTCATACGAAACAACGCATACGGCACGTTGTTTTAATATTTATATTATTTTACAGTCTGAAAATCCTGGCAACTCGTGAACATTTTCTGTACGATTTTTACATATTGTTCTAGCAGAGGAATAAATTTCTCGTAGAAATGTTTTTACAATTTTGTTAATCGTGAAATGAGAAGTCGTTTGGATTGATTTGGTAATTCGAGCGTCGAAACTGAATTGCGAACGGGATTAGACGTTTCAATCCTCGTGCCCGCGGAGAAAATAACGCGGTAAGGGGTTATCGGAATGAGAAATGAATTTGCCGGGGCAACGAGCGGAAGACCGGACGACTTCATGCGGGATAAAGCTGAATGAAGTTTGAAGGCAGACGCGATCCCATCGTTTCCATTGACGGTTCACTTGTTTAGCGAGTTGCGCGGAGGCGGGGCCGGTTCTTTGAGGCGTCCTCAATGGACCGTGGAGAATCTTTCGCCGCTCCACGGTCCCGATCTCCGTTTCATTCGACCACTGTTCGATCCCCGTGAAAGTAGCTTCGTCATCCGGCGAGCCGAGTCGATCTCAGTCGTCCGTTCCCCGTCCCTCTGGTCTTCATTTTTCTCGGACCGTTTGCTCCGCACCTCTCTCTCTCTCTCTCTCTCTCGCTCCCTATCTCACCCCCTTCGACCCCATTCCGCCGTGTTTCTCGCGGTTCTCCCGCGAACGCCGGTCTGCCGCACGCGAAGCCACTTTCAATTTGCTCCCGTTATTTCCGCTCGTCTCTCTCGAGCATTCTCGCGCTAATTCGATTTTTCCCTTCCGTGTTACGTAGCCACCCGCCCCCCTCCTCCCCCACCCGCCCTCTCCACCGTCAAAACCGACCCTTAAGTACCGGAATTCCGAGGGGCCGCGGCGCGGACGGCCCGAAGAAATAATTAATACTCCGGAATTGTCTAACCAGGCGTCGTTAAATTTTCCGCGGAGCTGTTTTCGCCTGGTATTGAATAAATGAAAAGGAGCACAGGGCCGGATGAAATACTGCATAGTTGCGGCGCATCGTTCAGAAATTAAATTACGAGAGGTGTGCCCGCGGTGCCCGCGCGAATCGTTACCGGAATTTTCACTACGATTCCATTGATAAAGGGATCGAGGATGTAATTACGAAATTTCGACCGACCGGTTAGTGTTCTACATCGTTTTTATTAAGCTCTCATTTAATTAGCCTGAACTTCGTTTCGCATGGTATTGGGTAAACGAAGTAAACGGCGCTTCGGACTTGGAACAATGCACGGACGTCGGACGTAGTTGGAATTTAGGGCGCGATCTCTGATCGTAAAATCTTCTCGAATATTTTTCTATAGTATTATATATTATTTATGAAAGTGGTTTCGTTGATCGGAGACGTTGATTTTAGATGTTAATCATTTGCGGACAAGGGGTGACTCTCTTTTTTAATCTTTGGTGTTTATGCTACAATAGTTTGTATATAAATTATATGAATTATATTTGTATTATATAATATCAATTTCAGAATTTAAACTGAAGAAACTAACTGTAGAAAAATTTAAAAAAATGTCTACGTAGCTTTTGTGTCTTCCAATTAACGCAGACAATCTGTATTACAACAATTTCTTCCCAGAAGCTAAATTTAATTATAAATAAATCTATCATTCGATTATTAGTTTATTTCGCGGATTCGTAGAAACAGGATACAATCGTTTCCAAGAACAAGTCCACCGTGTCTCACGATTTTCTTTCGCGGAAATTTATGGCCGCACGACGGAAGCTAATCGCGGCGAACTTTTTCTAACGACCCGATACTAACTGCCGTCGAACCAATGGCCGACCAGCGATAAAGGTAACGTCGAAATTCCACGTCGCTTCTCTCCGGCTCCCGTCAACGTTTGTTCTTTACGAGCAGAGTGCCCGGCGAGGTCAGGAAGGAAGTGGCTCCCGTTGTTACCCGGTTGTTTCTACCGAACCTCGCTCTCGTGGATCTCCAGGCGCACACTTTGCTCTTCCTCTCTGCCAGGGTCCCCGGGTCTTTCGTTAGCCAGTTCTTCGAGGTAATATGAGCGAATTAGCAACGGAGGGGGGCCACTGTTAATCGACGGTATTAAATTGCACCGAGGGCTTGTTATCTTCTGTTCAGCATGGACGAACTTCATTCGACGCGGTCGACGCTGAAATACTCCGACGCGATGCGAAAACTGACGGGGTATACTTGTCGATCGAGTAAACGTTTAAATATCTTCGATGAAATTTTTAGACTGCTTTTTGAGCATCTCAACCCTTTGAGTAATTTTCTTTTTTATTTAGGGAGTGGAATAAAGGCCTGGCAGATTAAGAAGATTAAAAGTGACCTTTGTGAATTTCTATTATAATAATTATATTTTAGGTGAAGATTTGATGTTATATCGATTTTAAAATCGAAACATTTGATTAAACCCAGAGAAAATTGCTCAAAGTGAAAACTAACCACAGCGTGCTCAACTAGCTCAACACATCGCTAATACGAACTATGTGGCAATGGTTTTTGCCAGCAGCGGTATTCCTCTGTGACACGGTGGTCATCGCCACGGTCCCTTAACCCTAACGAACATAGTTGCGCGGCATCAAGCACACGGAATGAAATTTTCCGGATAGTTGTTGACTGGTGGCTCTCCGAGGGCGCGGAGGAAAAACGGATTCAATCAATTCCGCAACAACTCGATCAACTTTCATCACGTGGAATAAAGCTACGCAGAGGCAATTCTTGAGAAGTTAATTACTATGTTGCGGTCTTCATATTGTATTAATTTAAATGATATTATAGGATCGCGAAAATTCGTTTATGTAATATAGAGTGTGGAGAACCGTTTGAAGGTTTGGAAGAAGTTGAAAATTATGTCGAGGTTATTTTCGACTTATAGTAACGCGAAGAAATTTATTAAACACATTTAATTTTTATTAAACAAATTTCACTGCAATTTATGTATTTAATGAACTATGAAACTGATTTAAATTATATTTTCGAAAATAATCTCGAAATAATTTTTTATATAAGATATCACGATTGATATAGTATATAAGATTCTAACAGCTATTAATGACATCAATGAGTCTTCGCTGACTTCCATCATCGATCACAAGAAAGCGAAAGCAAATGTGACAAAATACTGAACCTATCGTAACATAATTAGTCGTCTCTAAAGCGACAGCAATTCCATCCAGTTTACAATCTCGGAAAAATCGATTCTTGATAGCAGCCGGAATCATTTTGCGACCGAATTGACTGATCGATACCGGTTGCCCGGCCATAATAATTCCGGTAGAATAGATTCAAACGGTGTGGACGGCCCCGGTCGGCCGACAAGGGTCGAAACGTATTTTATGGTAATTACTAGAATGGAAAAAACTGGAACAATGGCTCCGGCCGAGAATGAACGATGAAAAAGTCCGGCTATCGCCTCCTCCCCCCTCCCCCTCCTTCCCCTACCCTCCACTAGCTGGAACAATAGGAAGCCTACCGAAAATCTTTATTATCTGGAATCACTGGGAATACCGTTTCCACGCCGCGGCAGGGGGGAGGGGAGGGGGAGGATGGGATTGAAAGAGAATCGGAGCGGGGTTCCGCGCGTTTGAAGGACCGACGTGCAATCGCGCGCGCCGAAACAAATCCGAGCAGCGTGGACGCCGGCGCGTCCCGTCGCGGCGCCGCGAAATTGGACACGCTCGCCGCGGGGAGTTGATTTCTGTCGACGCGCGGATCGTAATTAATTGATGTCGGCGTGCAGGCGGCGTCGATTAAACGCGGTTTAATATACAGAAAACAAGACGCGACCGGTGTGTATCGGCAGTTCCGGTTCATCTGACAGTAATTTCAGGCACTCAGTATATTAATACCCCGTGCTGTTCGCGGCTCTGTCCGCGATAGCGGCGTGTCGGGTTCGCGCGGACCAGCTACGAGGAATCTGCGAATAGTTATAAACCCTTTGTACTCTGTGAAAATCATTCGTTGATATAGGCTTTGCAATAGCTTATATATGTGCCTATAATTATGAAATTGGTCGTAGATTTCTTGTTTCGAGATATTCAATGAATTGCATTTGCATAAATTAAAATATATTTTTACATTATGCTTCTGATCTTTTTATTTAGGATTTTATTAGTCTCGACTAATGGAAATTTATTGTGAATATGAAATTTTGTGCGAATTTCATAAGAACGTGATGTTTTTAAAGTTTCAATTGGCTTAGACTATTGATTCAGACTATTAATTATCTGTGTTAAATTAAGTCACGTGACTCGCACAGCAGATGTACCAACAGTTTTTCAAGCACTGATAACTGCGATAATTTCGAAATTATTTTGAGACACGTATAATTTTCAGTGGTGCCTCGGAGCCACCACTCGAGCGCAAAGGGTTAATAACAGCCGTCCCCGAACGCGTCGACGTAGTAAATCGTTCCCCGGCAGATCGAATGTTTCGCGAAGCTCCATCTCGCCGTGCACCGTCATAATTCCTCCTCCCCCCTCATTTCGCTGGTCAATGATTCCCTCGTTCTTCGACTCCCGCCAACTTGTATTCCATCTCATTACGCTTCGTGGTTCAGCTCTTTTTATCTCCTTTGCCCGGCATTACTCGAGCCTGCCGCGCATCGCTCTCTTCCCTCCTATTATTGCTACGCCCGAAGATCTCCATGCGAAACCCTCGTTTGCATTACTTTATGGAAACGGTAATAACGGAGGAGGAGAACCTTCCGTTCCGCGACTCGAAAAACCTTCGCGTCTATACCAGCCGTGTATTCGCCGTTTTCGAAAATTCCTTAAAAATCTGCATTTTAATTGCCGTCGTTTTATCCGGTTGGCATGGGAATACTACTGATCGAGCGAACGGTTATCTCGGGTCCGCGCTTGTTTTCCAGGATTTTCATCGTTCCACCCCCCCCTGTCCCGGCAAAACATTCCTCGCGAATTACCGGCGAATTCCTGGCGAAAAAGAAAGCCGTAGAGACAGAGTGGGCGACGGGAGAAAGTTGAGAATCTTTGGTGCGCGCGCGCGCGGGTGCTGTCTCTCTGGGTGCTTTCCAGGGCGACGCGTAACCGCAGCAATTTCCACAGGCTGTTAGCGAGGCGGCAAGGTGGTAAAGGGATGCACACGGGTGAGCCTCTCGTCGTCGTTAATTAAGAGGCATTAAGAGACTCCGGGAGACGCTGGTCGTCGTCGTCGTCGTCGTCGTCGGGGCCCTTTAATATCTGTCGGTCGACGGCCGTGCGCCCGTAACCGACGATTTTCCAGCCAACGGTTGACCCAGATTTCACGACGGTTCTTCCACCGTGGTTCGGGATTGAACGCGGCGACGAGCCTCTGCCACTCGTTTCTTTGAGGCCCCACCTCCTACGCCGACCTCTTCTTCCGTGCTTCCTCCGCGAGCTTCCTCGAGCTCGTTCCTTTACGAGACGATTTTTGAACGCCGAAAAGATGGGAGCGAACGGGTCCGGCCACGGGAATCCTGTTATCGGTGGGAATCTCGCGGTGAAAGGAATTACGTCACATCCTATAAATTTATTACGCTCACGGCGTGTTTAACGCTTCCCCTCGTGTGTGTGTGTGTGTGTCGCGTCTTTTAAAATAGGTACCGTCTATATCGTGATTTAAATACGAATTTTTCTTATAAATTTCTTATAGATTTTATTATAGATTTATTATAGATTTATTATACATTTTCTTATAGATTTTCTTGTTAATTTCTTACAGATTTTCTTTGAAATTTCTTATAGATTTCTTATACATTTTCTTGTAAATTTCTTATAGATTTTCTTGTAAATTTCTTACAGATTTTCTTAGACATTTCTTATAGATTTCTTATACATTTCCTTGTAAATTTCTTACAGATTTTCTTATAGATTTTCTTATAAATTTCTCATAGATTTCTTATAGATTTTCTTATAAATTTCATACAGATTTTCTTATAAATTTTCTTATAAATTTTTCTTACAGTCTCGACGATTTTTATTTCACTAAAGAAACCGATCTACGAGCTCTTTAAATCCTTACAAAATATCTTATCCTGTAATTATGCAGGCAATTTAAATATTAAATACAGAGTTCGACGTACGAATTTGAAAACGGCAATTCCATAAAACTAATGCTTGGAATAGCTTCGAAAGAAATAATAATTGTCAAGGCACAGGCTCCGATGATACAATGAACAAGGGAAATAGCTTACAGAAATAGAATTCCCGAATTTCATTGTCTGAATTCGCGTGGCCACTATTCGCAGTTTAAAAACGAGGATCTCCAATCAGGTCACAATTCAATGGCCGCGGACAGCGCGGAGAATATCAAGCAGGCTAATATTCGCGCTCTTCCTGTCACGATCGTTCTGCGAGTTGTCGCGCGCATAGCGGCCGGCTAAAAGCCTCCGGGAAAAACGTGGTGGGTCGCGAATGGTCCTCAGGAATTTATTAAACTACAGCCCGCAATTTATGGCCACGGGAACAACATAATCCCGGGGGCGGTCGTGCAGAAATTTCCTTGCCGATCGCGAGGAACGCTCGAGCGGGCCGAGGTTCCGGCGATAAAGTGGAGAAGTGAATCGCGCCGATGCATACCGCAGTTTGATACTGGGTGTTCCAAAAGTCACGCGCGATAATTTATTTCATTATCGCAATCGAGGAACTAATGGATTCCTGGGATTATTCGAAGCAACTTTTTCCTTGGCGAAAATTCAATTCGCGGCTTCGTTTACGAGTTATTAATGAAAAACGTTGACCAATGAGAGACTAGCTCGGCTGGCGGAGCGCAGTTCCGCTGATTGGCTCGGACGCCTCGGGTCAGTCGAGCTCGCCTCTCATTGGTCTCTGTTTTTCGTTAATAACTCGTAAACGAAGCCTTGCATTGCTTTCGCGCTGAGGAAAAAGTTACTTTAAATGATCTCGCGAAACCCGTCACTTCATCATTGCGAGTGAATTTTGGAACACTTTGTACCGGCTACTTAAATGAATATGAAAGCCGGGGTTACCAGATAGCGCCTAATTCGCGCGACCAATCTCGGTCCGGGTGGTCCGTAGACGCGCAGACGGCATTGGAAGCTTCACAAATTACCGATGGCTTCGAGACTTTCAGGAAACGTCAAAGAAAATCTACTCTAGATGATTGAATGGCCTGAAAGACGGTGTACACGGTCTGAGGGGCTTAGAGACACTCTCTTTTCTAGGGTTTCCGTGGACGTGCGGGGTTAGTTGGTATCGTTGAACAGAACAGTTAATGTACTTAGGTCTGCGGGGCCTAGCTTTTTCGATGGTGGAAATAGTTTTTCGTTGAGCTAGATTAGGCTAGCTTCTTTCGGTTGCTTAAAGCTATGGGAAGATACGGGATCATCTGTGACCCGGATAATAGACACTATATGATCTTTGTGCTTTATTATACAGGGTGTCTGAGAAGGTTGACATCAATTTTGTAATTATAAAATTTTAATTTTAGGAATTTAGTTCGAGTACATTTATTATTCTCTTTAATACAGGTGAATGAAATCCTGCATTCTTATAGGGAGCTCAGCTGACAATTAAAGTCAGAATTATTAACTATACAAAACATATTTGAAGAGCAATAAGTATAAAAACTCTAATCTATTCACCATACCATACTCCAAAAATTTTCAACGAATACCTGAGTCTTTATTCGAACAAATAATTCTAAACATACAATACTGAACAAGCAATTGCTTAATACGAGATGCTAAAGCACGGAAAAAATGAGAGATCGACGAATGTTCCCTCGTCGCAGAGAAGAGGAACGGTAACACAATCCGCAGTATCGCGGAACGCGATATCTGCAGCGGCAAGTGCAGCAGATATTTCAACCGTAACAAACAGCTGTTCCCGGCTTAGTAAGAAAATCCATCGGTTCGGTATTAAAAATGGAAAGCAGATCACATTCTTTCGGAAACTTTCTACGTACGATGGAGTCGCATGCTATAATAATAATAGTTGCGATCGAACGGCATCGGCTCTCCGTTCTACCGTTAACGGCTACCGTAACGGCTCCGGCAAAACTGACTATGGAAACGATAAATTGCGAATTCGATCCTCTGTAGCATCACCTCGGCCCGCCGTAAAGGAAGAATTCGGAGCAATATCAAGACACCGGCGAACGCGCTTTTAATTGCGACCGTCTGATGTTTAATATTTCCCGCAAGGAATTTCACCGTTCTATACAAAAGAAGCCCGGGCTGCATCGGGAATTTTAACGTAGCCGCCGATTGTTATTCGCCGCCGAACAATGAATCGGCTATCCGGAGGATTTGTTACCATTGATTTTGAATTATTTGCGCAGATGGTGTATGAACTATTGGGAATATGAGTAAAGATGAGGCTGAGATAAGGAATAGGTAATTTTTCTAAATGTTTTCAACCTTGCTATGTTAAAACTTTGGCACTTCTTTTTAGTATTGATAAAGCAGCGTTATTTGGTGCACGTGTAAACGGAGCTCTATGTAAAATAAAAATTATTTATTGTAAAAGATAGGAGGATTTCAGCAGAGTAGCAACACTGCTTTTTCGAACGATTTAGCGAGTAATATTTGCTGCAGGTAACGCATATATTGAACAAATAACTCATAAACGCAACTTTTTAATTTAAATAACCGTAAACTAAAAAATTACTTACCTGTCATTATGCCAAATTCCATAAACGTAGTGTTACAGCATACCCAAAGTTCCTATAATCATTGCACTGAAAATCCTTCCACATATATGTATAACACATAAAGATTCGTAAAGCATAAGGAGCAATATAAACTAACGGCATTTTCAATAAATATTTGTCTTACCAAATAAACTAAAATTACTAAAGTCTTACCATATAATTTTAAACTTGCAGCAACGCAGCAACGATCTTGGTCGATTGCCACTGTCGCGGATCGTGATCGATCCCCCGAAGAACGGTCCGTTCCCGTGGAAAGTCGAGCAGCGAGAGTCTCGGTCGTATCCCGGCCGTAAATATTCGCAGCTGTCGATACGGCGGGGCATTCAAAATTTCCCGGCATCCGTCTGCAAAGTGGATCCTGGAGCGGAAACGTCGACGGAATGGATTGTCTCGAGTCAAACGCCCCGTCGTCGCTCGCCCGGCCCCTCTAATCCGGGCGGCGCGTCGCGGCGGGAACGTCTGTCTCCCTAAATGGCCATCCTCTTGGCTGTAACAGGATTTCACGATCCTTGCGGCGAGTTCCGGAGGCCACGACGCTGCGCATCGGGACACGGTACCGCGTTTAGGTCGCCGCAGCCGGCGCACCCTCCTCTCCCCGCGCACTTTTCCCACCTAATCGCACCTTAGGTGCTCGATTGTCTCGCGGCGGATTACCCGGCGATGGAAATTACAGGTCGGCGCTGTCCCGCCGCCCCCCTTTTCGAATTAATTCCGCGAGAGGAATCCTGGCCGGGACGCGTAACGCTTGCACCGGGAATTCCATTGTCCAGGGGCCGACGGTGGTCCCTTCGGGTTGGTTACCCGGTCGCTGTTTAATCTAGTCGCGATAGGATTGATGGAAGTTAATTGGGTCGGCCCGCGAATTATTTTGTTCGTACGTGGATGAGGGAGGACGTACGGTCGGGCATTTCCTGCTATCCACGATTCCCGGGAACTGATCGTAGTTAATTGGATCGTCTTGCGAATTATTTTGTTTGGTTTAAGGGGGGTACGAGCTTGATCTTACCGGTCTTGCGGCGGTCGGAAGTTAATTGGGTCATCTTGCGAACTATTTGGTTTATTTTACGAGAACAAGGGAGGGAGGGAGAGAGAGAGAGAGAGGAGAGAGATATCTAATCTTTGGAGCGCCCGCGGTTTCGGGATTGATGGAAATTAGCCCGTCCAAGCCGGGGTTAATCGTTTGGAATTGTGATTCGAAAATTGATGGAGCTTATAGGGGCGATTCGGGAGCTCCCTTTTGTTCGGTAATGCTTTTCGGTATTTTTTTTTTTATAACACTTCAAGAAGACAGTTCTCTGGGAATAATCTCGTTTAGATTAATGACAACTTCATGAAGCTGATTAGAATTAAAATAAGACTATTCACGACATATGCAACTAGTAAGCTTAAAAATTGATTTACAGTTCTAAAACAAATATTATCCACTGAAACTAAACCTACCATGTTGGTTAAAATAACAGCTTCTACGTTTCCTATTTTAAAATGACTGAAACTATGAAACCTCGCAGAAAATGATTAAATTAAAATGTTTAATTCAAGCATACACTACAATTAAAGCGTAGAAACTAAATTAATAGAATCTCTTGGTCCTTCCAAAGCGAGACACGTCGTTCGAGCGACTCCAAACCTACCATGCTCTTTGAATCATTCTCCAATGTACAACTTGCCGTCGAATTTTCTTGCAAAGCGTACGCGCGAGAAAAGTATGCTCGGACGAAGGGGTTGGGGTGGGGCCGGCGAACCCGCGGCGCGCTTCACAAACGGTTTCGTACCGAAATTTAATGAGTCGCGACGCAATTACACGGAGCACAGCCACGCACGCGACTGCCAACTGTAACTTCGTCCGTATCCCGTTCCGCGCGTGTCAAAATTATTATCTCGTTAGCAGCAAGTTTTCGGGCCGGGTTGGGCCGGAACCCGTTCAAAGTTCCGGCCAACAGGAAACGCGGAGGGCGGCGGCGGCATCGCGCACACGCTCGGGCGTGCCACGACGGCCGTGTCGTGGCTGCGAGGCGAAATCAGGATACGCCGACGGTTTCGCCGAATTAACGAGGAACACAGTCGCGGTATCGCTGTTTGCCGGCTAGATCGGGACGAAGTATCTGTCTTTGGGCGACGCATTAACGGGTTATACGTCTTACGATCCAAATCAGCCTGAAATCGTCTACCTCCGTGATTAGCCGACTCGTGTTATTGCGGGGACGACGATGGAATTGTGATGAGAGACACGGTGTGATTAGAGCGAGAGGGAACGGACTCGAACAGGATCCCGGGGCGACCTATGCATTATTAAGAACGGGGATCGGGTAATCAACGTGGCCGTGGACGGAATCGTGGGACGAGGGGGTAAAAACTCCGTCTTTTAACTCTTCGAGGCACGGAATTTCAGGAAATAAATAGACCCATATGGCAGTGAAATTTTGTCGCGTTTTTAATTAAACAAAATTGGCATCTTTTTCTTGAAAACATATAAAAATATAAATAAGTAATAATCCAATCGATTTGTTGTTATAGAATTATACTTAAATGGTCCCACTGTGCCATGGGAGTTTAGGAATGAACAGAGTAAAAGTGCAGCTATTACAATACTACGAGGTGAGTCTAAAAATGTCCCACCATGCATTATCGTACATGAAAAAAGGTGGGATATTTTTAATCCCACCGTGCCCCAAAGAGTTAAAGGAGGAAATATAATTTTCTATTGGCGTATAAAGTTAACATTTTCTGTCACGATTTTATTTAAATTATGTGGAGATTTTGTCAAAGTTCTGTCAAAGTTTCGTCAAAATTATACCTATTTTCTATCACGATTATATTTAAATTATGTCAAAATTTTGTCATAGTTTTATCAAAGTTTCGTCAAACTTACACGTATTCTCTGTCAAGATTATTTATTACCTAACAAGGTTACACGTAACGAAAAGGGGAGACGAGAGGGAACGGTCGGTTCATATAACGCGTCGCTGCACCAGATTACCATGAGTTCCGATCCGACTGCAATAATCGTGTCGCTCACGGACTTTCCCAAATGACTTCGATCCTGTGGGATCTTTCGGTGCGGCGACACGAATTAGTTTCGTTGCCGGGACTGATCAGTTCCTGCGATGTAATCGAACTCCGGCCGGCTCGTTATAATAACGCGAGCTTGATTGATCACAGATACGTAGACTGCGCCGCCACCGGGATTCTGATGATAATCGCGCTCTATCGATCCCATTATGATCCCACCGGCATTTAACAATGTCACTCTAGCTGTCGCCAGAGACCACTTTGGTCTACTTCCCGTGTTGCAATTGTTCACCCAACCCGTCCATAATTCCATCGCCACGCACCTGCTATATAAAGCCTATCGAATTATACTCCGGGTCTGTGTCAACCGGATTTGAATCCAACTCTCTCTCTCTCTCTCTCTCTCTCTCTCTCTCTCTCTCTCTCTCTCTCCCTCGCTTTCTCTCTTTATAATAACATTCCGTCGATCTCGTTATAATACCGCTGCCATATCTGTTTAACGAGTCTGACTAGTCAGAAACTATTCTAATCCTATACAAGCCGGATCGTCTCCCGTTACGATCACGCCACGCCGAAATCTCCTTATAATCCCGCCGTCTGACAAGTCCTACTAATCATCGTCAGTCGGTGATACTTTCGATCGGCCACTGCCGCCGGCGCGTTTAAATCGTGCATCGTCGATGGTATTTGTGTGTGCTCCGATGGCAGTTTCGTTATATCGATTCTCGACATCCGTCACTTCGTATATATTATATGTATACATTGAGCCTCGATGGCTGAAGGGTTACTGATTGTTTTATGATCGTGCTGTTCGCTAGGACGGTCGAGGAACCGGGCCCATAAAATGGTTGGACCATGATGCGTCCAAACAGTATTCGACATAGCAGAACGCAATCGCGGGACAACTTTATCGACGGCAACCAGGTCCCCCGATTTCCGTCGATGACGGTTCCTCGGACACCGGCTCGTCCCCGCCAGCTAGTAATTACCGTTTCAAGCAAACACATGCTTACATCGTTGAACAGCAGAAACGATGACGGTGCGCGCGGCCCTGCCCGTTCGTTTAACGAGCAGAGATTTCGCGGTCCGGTTTCGTCGGAACGACGAGAGACCCCCCTCCCCCCCCCTCGAAGTTTCGCAGCGCAACGCCGCGCGGCCAATTGCCCGGAAAATGAGAAACGCCGACTCGCGCTAATTAGGGTCGGTGTCCACCGGCCTTCGACCCACCCTCCCGACCCCTTATACATAATAATTATTGCGTGGGAGGGAGGGGGAGGGAGGCAGGAGACCCCTTTAATCGCGGGGAATCTCGAAACCTGGCGGCAACACAACGTAGCCATTAATGGGCGATCGTGGGCTTAAAAGCGGGGGAGTAAAAACCGATGCATTACCCGGACAATTTGCAAACAACGATAACAATCGAGGCCCCGCCCGGCAAAAACTGTTTACGATCGTCCGGGAATTTTGAATCGGCGACGGTTAATTAAACGGCGTCGGGGAAAAGGTTCTTGAAAAACGCCGCCGCGCGAAGCCCGGACCGTTTCGAAATTATTCCGCGCGCGCGCGCCGCGGACAAACACTCGCTGCGAGCCCCGCCCCGCCCAGACATTTCGATATCGTTCGTAGTTTATTAGCTGAAATTATGCGGGTTTCAATATATACACCGAGAAACGCGGCGCCGTTTGATCTACATACATTACCCCGCGGGGAATATTAGCATGTAATCAAATGGACGCTGATAATTGCCCGGCTCACATTAATTTTATCCGGTCGCCATTCAAGCCGGCGCGCGCGGACCACGGCCATGTAATAATAGGTTTTTGTTCGGCGTTACGCGACCGGCAACGTTTCGCTAATTACACAAATCATATCGCCGGTCGGTGTCGGCCGCGTCGCATCAACCGGCGGCCGATGACGCGCGAATTTTGCGGATCAGTTGTCAAAACGTTGCTTTAATTAAACCCGCGCCGGCGACGCGAGCGACGCGAGCAACGCTCGCATTCCTTTACGCCGCGGACCTTGCAAACCGGCGCGACGATTTAATTGATACAACATTATCGCGACTACGACTGCGTCGTTCCGGGCCGGCGGACCTCGTCCGTTCGCCCGCAACCGTTTTATTTCGCTTCTCGCGGCGTCCGCGCCATTTCCGCTCGTCCGCGCCTCGCCTCTTTGCGTCACCGGCCCAAGACAGCTCTCGAGCTCCTACTAGAGCAACGAGAATAATTAGCTAGAACAATTGTTGTTGAAATTCTTCGTCGAACCAAGCTCGCGGAGCCGCTCGGAAATTTCACTGTTAATTAATGCGAGGCGCGCTTGCGCAACTCGATCGCGAAAGCTGGCAACGCGACTGCTTAACTCTTTCGTTATCGAACAAAAGAGTCTTGAACGAGAGATGTGGCAAACCTTATTGATATGATTTCTAAAATTTCGTAAAGAAATAGTAAACAATTCTTTAAAAGCTGATAAAGGGGATACGAGACAAATATAAGGATATGAGAGGATATCTTAAAGATAAATATCTTAATCTAAAGAGAAAATTAAAAAACGAGCGTCTCTTCTTCTTTCTCTTGATGTCCGAAGATTTAATGTTTGCGTCGCAGGAGAATTTATACCAATGAAAGGAACAATGGAACGCGCTTCTAACTTCTTACGAAATGTCAATTAATTCGCCGAAGTTGTTTCCGGTTAGCGAAAACTGTCGAAGTCCGGCAATGGGCACAGTGATTGGCTCGCCCGTCCTCCGGCCGCAGCGTGAAAGTTGCGGCAATCAGGGGCGCGGCGTTCCCAGGTGTACTCGAAGGTGCCAATAGCAGTCAAAGGGTTTAAGAACACGAGCCGTAACTCGAAACGGCTGTAAATTCCAATTAGCGATCGATTAAGATTCCGCAGAGGGAGGGGGGAAGGGGTTGGGTAACGAGGGTAGAAACAAGCCCAGGCACGTCGAACGCGTAATTCGGGCCCGTGTCGTCCGCGGTTTAATTGCCGCGACGGGGCACGCAGCCAGCTCCGGTATCGTGTCCGTTCGTTCCCGGGGCGATTAGGCGGCCGGGCATTCGTCGTCAAAGGGAGAGACCCGGAATTGGCTGTGCCGCCCCGTTGGCCCGGTTAGGAATTTTTCGTCGGCGCGCCGGCCGGGGACGCAGCCGCGCGCGGAGCAACAGGACGAGAAAGGCCGGCGAGGAAACGGTCGACGGGCTCGTTAACATGGTCATCTAAATGCAAAAGTGTCCCGGCCAGGCCCGAGCCGGCCCGACCCGCCGATACTTCCCCGGCAACTTTCAGCAATTTTAATTTCATTCCGCGCCGCGAGTTCCCGAACGGAAAGAAGAAACCGGAGGAGTACACTCCAACGGGGCCTTCCCGCCTCGAACCGTTCGGTTGAACATTAATTAAGCCGTCGTCGTTGGCCGAAGTTTAATCGAACGACCGGCGCCCGTTGTCTTGCACGCGACACAATCGTCCCGTTATTGGATCCCCCCGGCAAAATCTCTCGCAGCGCGACCGGGCGATTCTTTAAAGCAGCCACGGCCGCGGGATACGGCCTCGACGATTTCGTTCGATTCTAGAGCGCGCGATAAACCGTTGAACAGCCAATTTAAAAATCCGAGGGGGAGTTAATGTTGTACTCGAGCGGGTTCGACGCGGCAAATTGGGTCGATTGAAATTTCGCTGGGGATAATGCTAGCAAGAATTAGGGTAAGGTCACAGTTGTCGACGCGTTGAACATAATTTTTCGTTCGCTTGTACATTTCAAACTGAAATTTACGTAAAATTTCCCTTTTTCCTGGATTTTATATTATTTAGTTCTCCGATTATATAATTAAATAGTTTCAGAACATTGAAGGCTTAAATTTTCTATAAAATAGGAGAAAAATCGTGTACAAGATATCGATAAATCCCAAATATTTCTAATTTATTTTTTACGCATTTTTAAATATAATTATATTAAATCGACTGTCTATTAAACCATCCTACTGGGGATAAACTAAACTTAAATCTGCGATGATAATATAATTATAAGAAAAATTGTAAAATAGTAAGAAAAGAAACGTTCGCAATACACTCGCATCTACTCCGTAATCGAACTCGGACGCCTTCTTTATTAAAATGCAAAGTAAGAGCAAATGACATGGATTTTTCATTAAAAACTTTCAATAACAATAACACGATAAACTGCCACAGAGACCGCTAATATTAATTACATAAATTTTACTAAGGATAATAATAGATACAAATTTTAATAGAAATAGAATAATTAAAGGTTAAGCAGATTTCGTGAATTTCGTTAGATTTTCACGATGCGACCTCCCCGTCGTTATGAAGCTACCGGTTAATAGATATTTAAATCCCCGCGGTGGTGTAGCAGGGGGAACGATCGGCGCCGGCCATGATTACGCGGGATAGACCGCGGCAAAGCCGGCGAAAGTATTTCGATTCGCTTTTAAAGAAAAATATCGGCCGGTTAACATGTCGAGGGGGGGAAACGGTCGATCAAACGGTGCAGAGATCGCAAAGTTTGATCTCGCAAATGAGGTACGCCCAGGGACGTTTAATTAGGGTGCATCGGACAGGATTGCGCCTGAATCGATTACGTCGATTCCGCTCGGAAGCCGGTCCTCGTTAAAACACGGGCAACGAGTCGGCAACATTTACAATAGCCGTCGCATTAATTGGACGAGCGATTCGCGACGAGCCAAGTATCTAATTAACAATTAACACCGGCACGCTGGAAGAGGGGATACGGAATAGAGAAAAGGGGGGCCTCCGGAAAAACGATCGAACGAACGAAAAAAACTTTTTTAATCAACCGGCTCTTTTTCATTTCTCTCTCTCTCTTTCTTTCTCTTCCTCTGTCTCTCGCACTCTCTCTCTCCCTCTCTCTCTCTTTTTCTCGCACTCGGCGGCTCTGCCTCACCCCCTCGCTACCGCTTTTTCCACCATCGGAACGGCTGTCGTCTGTTTTCACGCGGGATCGAGGGGATTTTCAAACAGCTTGTACAAAAGCGAGCCGGCAGCTCGACCGACAAAATATTCTTCCTGTAGAGCATTTTTTTGTCGGCGAGTTAAAGCCAGCCCAGCCGAGCCCAGCCATCCAGTCAGCCAGACCCGACGATAGGTCATTAAAATGCAAAGCGTGGATCAAAGGATGGGATTGGATCCGCCGTTGAAAAACGTCTCTGTACACCGTGGATCCCGATCGAACGTGCAAAGTGACGTTTCCCTCTCAACCCCTTCGCGGCCCGTCTTGCCGCGCCGTCGGAAAAATCGATTCCCTTTCCCTTTCCCTACCTCCTCCTCCTCCTCTCTTTACCGTCGCCCTTCGCGGAGGTTTTTCGCGTCGCGTCCGGTAATTTCGAGCCCGCGATACGCGCGGCGTACACCGTCGACTATCAGTTCCGCGCGAGATATTTCAATTTTCCGAACGTCAACGCTCCCGCGGGAGGACGGCTCTCCGTGCACGCCGGCACCACGGCCGTATTTTCTGCGCGAAAATTCGTTGAACATTTTCCCGGGGCCGGGGCATGACAAACTGCTAAACGAAGAATGCGTCGCGCGGCCGCGCGAACTTTCGCAACTCTGGCGGGACCCGCGCGCGCGCGCGCTGTTTTCGGGACCATCGAACACCGTGTGCAAGAGTTACTCGCGTAGAAATCGATTTCCCTCTCGTATCTTCCGTATTGTCGGAAGTTGCCCGGCAATTTGCACGGCGGATCTACCAACGCGACTACGTCGTCCGCGATAATGCGACATCCGTTGCTTACGCTCGCCTTTCGCCGCTGTTTTCCGCGCGCTTCGGATAGAGCGGCCAATTATTTCGCCGTGTTGCCAGCCTGCAGAAGTTTCTCCTGCCGAACTTTATCAATTTAAATTACATTTCTCTGAAGACTTTGAGGCGAATTCCGAAGCTTCTTTGGGCGTTTTAAGAATTAAAATACCACACGAGAATTTTAACTCTTTGCACTCGAAGCAATTTTAAATCAATATAATATTTCTGAGCTACAGTATTTTCATTTTATATGATCTATTGCATTTCATGCGTGAGAAATTAAGTTTTGCTGCTCATATACCAGTTAGACTCTTAGTAGTTTTTTTTAAAGACAGACGAACATAATGGAAAAATTACTTTGGAATTCGATGCCATTTTTAGCGGTGTCTCGGAGCCACCACTCAGGGATTAACACAGTCAATTCAGGTGGTTAATTGAATTTTCTTCATTCAATTGCTTCAATTTTATAGGAATTTTTGTATTTGATTTTCTACGCTTAACGATGTTAAGGAACAAGTAACTTAATTATTCGGTTAGCAACCTAGCTCTCCAAGAAATCTTGCCGTCGTATTGTCAGACTTTTCGTATTAACGCAACACGCTCCGGGCTGCTCGCGCGAAAATTCGTAGCCTGCATATTCAAGAGAGTTTCTTATTGTCCAAAAAAAAAAAAGAAGAAGTAAAGCCTGGAGTATCAAGTTTCTACTATTTTTAGAAAAAATTACCGTTCCAGTTATCCGGACACTGACGTGCCGACGATAAACCGTATCGGCAAGAAGCAGAACTATGCGCCGCTGCTAAGAACGCGACATTAACGGGGGAAGCCAGGGTATCGGCTCCGCTATTGTTCCAATCCGAGAGCAGAATTCCCATGGGCAAGGTCCGATGCGATTCGAACGGGCCCGGGTTGAAATCTGTAGCCTGTTTCCCCATGACATTCGATGATTAACCCGTCAGCGTGCTCGGCCGTTTAATTGCCGGATGACCAGGGATCGTCGAGCACGGCCCCGCGGCCCTCCCCGCGCGCGCGCGCGCGATTCGCCGAATATGATGCCGGCAATTAACGGGAACGCAAAATTGTTCGGTCAGAGTCGGGGGGTGGGGATGAGGGGGAGGGAGGGAAGATGTTGCACGGCAATTTGGTTGCGCCAACTTCCGCAGCCGGGAATCAATTTCCCCCGAAAGCCCTCCAGTGTCGAATTGCTTGAACAAACTTGGAATCACGCCGCAAAGCGGGGCGCCGCGCGCCGCTCCGAGACGCCGATAGCGATACACTCGTAACCCGTAACGTCTGATAAGAGAATTCATTCGCGTTCGGGAACCGTGCCTCGAGGACCTTCGACGAGAACAAACGGCTCCGCGTCGCAACTTTGTTCGATGATACATGAACCGCGCTGCTATGAAAGGGCGCTAGCCGGTCTCTTGAAACGGTGAGACATTTTCAAACTGGACAGCACCGGCTCCTTTAATCTAGCCGGCGAATCGAAGCTCGCCAGCGGCTGTAGACTCACGGCATGCGACCCTTGAGATTCCCCTTTTTAACGCGGCGAAACCCTTATCGCTGGGCCAGGACTTCTCTTCTATTTTCGCGCTCTTCGCAGGCTGCCCCGGGTCGTTAACTCCTCGTGCCCTGAATTCGCGAGATTCTTCCTTTTTTTTTATTTACTTAGGCGTTACGTTTCTTCGCTCTTGTTCAAGAAGCGCTCGGCGAATTATATTTTCGAATTGTACGCGACGAATGGCTCGAATAATTAAATGAGAGTTGCAGTGAATTTATTTCTTATTTAGGCTGCTGAGGCGTTGATAGAATTAGGTAGATATTATCTTCGTCGGTTGTAATAAATCGGGGTCGAATAGATTTCTTTCTGTAATTATTATAATGAGTTTCAATTGTATAAGGACCTTTAAATTATTAATACGTTGCTGGAAGTCTGGCTATTTTAATTTAAATTTATAGATCACAGCGTTTTATTAAAAATATGATAGTACAGTATCTTTTGACTTAATTGATAGATTGTAGTATTATGTCTACTAAAAAATTCTACCGACTCTTAAAAAGAAAAAAAAATTTCGTATGCACCTAATATTTACTGTATTAATATAATAATTTAAAAATAATCGTAACTTATACCCTGTTGCCAGCGTGATGGCGATTCATGAATATCATTTTTGAAAAATATACGTCGCAAACAAAGTGACATTGGCGGACATAATTTTCTTCTAAACCTAATATATTCCTTATATAATTACATAACATAACTTTTACGTGTCCAAAGTGGAAATAGGTTTCACCGCTTGGTCCGACAAGTCTCCGCCGCGATCGCGCACGAGAACATCTAACTGATAAGCATTTTCGCGGTTAACCGATTTCCATCGCCGGTAATAACGCATTTCGATAGAAATTCTGCTCGCGAAACAAGCCGCGCGATCGACCGTGCAAAAGTTTTTAGACCGCAAATCCGAATATTGATCCCGGGGCATTCGCGGCGGAGGAGCGTTTTTTACGTTATCTCCGTTTCGCCGCCGCAGGAGCGTGTATTTTACATTCGAATGCGAAGCTCTCCGGTTTCGCTTGTGTCCGACGGCAAGTTTGTAATTGAAAGCGCGGCCCCCGCGAATCGACGTTGATACCCGCCCCGGCGGGTTCTCTTTTACCCCGCGAGTTACGCGCGGGCCACCGTAAAAGTATTTTCGAAAATCGGACAATAGCGGAAGACTCCGAGCCAATTGCAACCCGGATAGAGCTCTGCCGAAACTACGTCCGAAATGGCGGACCTCCAGTGTATTCGTTCAACAATCCTCCTCCTCCTCCTCCTCCTCCTCCTCCCTTCCCGGGAAACTGGAAAGGCGGTTTTATCAGAAGTTATGACACGGATTAATTTATCGATCGCGCGCGACGTTATATTATTACCACGAATAAAAATGCTGCCCCGCGGGGGGGAGGGTCGCTGTTAATCATCGCTGATTTTCATCGCGACCGCTTTTGCCGTTTTATGAGAGAATGAAATCCTGATGTGAAATATCAGGAATTTGATGTCACTGTTATATGGAGAATAAACGTCTTCCGCGACCTGTACAAACGACATACGGATTCAGCGTGTTTCCGATTAACCTCCTCGGGGATGAATTTTTATGGCAGGGAGCAATCTATATAATTGTTTCTTTTTTATTTATCTTATGTATCTTATAATTTTATTTTCATTTATTTTCAGTCGAAAAGGCTCTTTCCGCATTGCCGAGGGTTTTCTGTAGCGAATAGTTTTTCAACTAATTTTCATTTCCTTTACATTTAGGAAAATTATAATTTTAAGAGAACTTGTAAAAGTATGTTGTGATCAGGCCAACATTTCAAACGGCGCCACATTGTCGCGGCACTGAAAACTCTTCAGCCCTTTCCGGCCCAAACAAGACTCGGCACTCGGTCCCAGATCAGCCGATTAACCCTTTGCAGTCGGAGTCATTTCAAGCGAATATTGAAGGTATATGTTTAGGCTTGTACTGTGGCCATTTTATATAACTTGGAGCATTTTTTATATATTACGGAATTGCATTTTGTGACTCGTGTAACAGCTCTTAACAATTTTCATTTTTAGCGGCGCCTTCGAGTCGCCACTCGACCGCAGAGGGTTCACCCTGCACTTAGGCCCACTTTGGGAACCATGCCACAAGACCTGAAAGCTGAGGGGTACAAATACCACCCTCAAAATCTAAAGTTAGTCTTCTGCCAAACCTCGCGGTGTTTCTTACTTTGCACCTCTACGAATATCCTACGAAACTCTGTCCAAGGATAGCTAGCCTACGAAGGCTATACCCAGGCTTAGTATTATTGCGTACGAGGAATATTTTCACCACCCAGTCCCGTGACATCGTCGTCGTCGTCGCCGCGATGCCCGGGAGTATCGCAAATTTTCAATAGACCCGGATTTTCCGAGTGGAGAGCCTTTCCGTGTTAATGCGCCGTCCGCCCCGGAATCATCGATCCTCCCGCCGGTAACAAACATTAGAGGGCTCGATGAAATTCAGTAGAAACTACCAGCCTCGCCATCGCCATCGCCATCGCCATCGCCATCGCCACACGTTGGCGCGAAATAAAGTCTGACGCGGGGCGAAAGAAGCCATCGATATTGGGGTGGAAAATCCAACGATGGAAGCGGCGAGCTGTCGTTACCGGGTAGAGACCTCTTTCCTGTTCTAGGGTGTCTCGCGCCCCCGGGACGTACAGAGAATGGGCGTCTGGGGACGAGGGAACGGGCGGCGGAGGGGCCGGGACAAGGTGCGCGCGGGGGCTGTTCACCTCTTCCTATTACGTCGAGTGACATCCAGGCTAATATCCTTCCACTTCCTGTCACTCTATACCGGTGTGTCTATTCCAGCAAGCTGTCTCTCTCTCACTCTCTCCCTCTCTCTGTGTTTGTAGGCGTGCGAGCCAGTTCCGCGCGCGAGGCCCCCGCTTCCCGGGGGAATCCGCGACGCCGAGGACCGCCGCCGTCCCTGGCAAAAAGGATGTCGTCGCTTTTGCGAGCCGAGCGGAATTCCCCGAGGCGATTCCCGTGGAAAAGGCCGCCGACCGGCGACGTTTCCCGTTTCTTAACGGCCGGGTCGTGACGGGGACCCGTCGAGCGGAAAAACTGCACGCGACACCCCGCCGCCGAAGTAATTAAGACACCTGGATGCCTCCGGGACTTCGGCGTGGATCGAACGGGATGCCGGGGATCGTCGATGATTGTCGAGTATTTCCTAGAAATCTCTCAAATATAAAATATCTGCTTTTTCAGATGGACGTCCCAGAGAACAATATTGAAATATTTGTAACTAAATTGAAAGGAATGCGAGTTTATCTTCGAACGCGTTAGAATTAACTAGCAAGCAATTTAAGTATTATTCTAGTGCGTAACAAAAATTTAATTAAAACCAACATTTCATGCACAGTCCACTAAATGCAAATGTCATTCATTTCTTCTAAGTTGAAAGAAAATGTTATCAATCCTGGTCTAAAAACTTAATCTAAAAAATTATTAAATAGAACGTTACTCTGTTCTTTAAAGTTGAAATAAAATTCTAATTCCTTCTTATTAATATTTAAGCATTTGAGTGTATTCAGGCGTGGAACAAACAATTAATGTTCTGCCTCTTTTAAGAAATTAAAAAGAAATTAGTATGAAATTTAATATAATATTTTAATTTAAAAATTAAGTTATAAATTAGTATAAAAATATACTGACTAAAAAATTTCTAATTGCAGGAACTGTGAAGAAAATGGCACGTTAAGGGGTTAATTACTGTCTCAGTATATCGCATCGATCCGACGATTCCGACCCGTAAATTAATAATAAGCCGTCGCTCTTCCCAATCACTCGATACAATCGATAATGCAGGAGACGAGCAGACAGAAACTGTGACGCACCGTGGTAAGGTGGTTTCCATGCCGATTGACAAAGCCATGTATTTCCGTCGCGTGGGCGCGCCCCGAGAATGTCGCGCGGTTAACGAGGAACGGTGATTATTGGTATTAGGCGGCGCCTAATCAGTCGCCCTTATTACCGTGCGATTCGAAGCCGATGCACACAAGCGATCGCGCGGGACGCGTCTCGAGCGATGGTTGCCACGCGGCGCGGAAAAGCCGGCCGAAGGATGCATATAAGAGAGAATATTACCGCGCAGTCGCTTGGCCAGTCGAGTGTGCTAACGAACGAGCAACGATACGATCCCATGGTTCGTCGCTTAAACGGCAGACTTCGCTGCCGGAAACAGGATTCACAGGGGCCCGTTCCCATGCCAGAACGAAATTATCTACGTCGCTGGACAAGGTTTAACCGGCCGGATCCGCCGTGACTTTGTCACAACATTTGCATCGGCAATCCGAACTTTCGCGACCCGACGCGCCGCTGTCTCCAAGGAGATTGGATTTTCCCAGACTTTCTTCCCCCTTGCCGAGAGTTGATTTTCGTAATTTCTAATTTGCCGTTCTGCGAATGTTCGTCCGACGAAATCCGCCGGGGTTGGACACGGTTTTATTTCACTCGGAATCGATTTAAAGAGAAACGTAAATCTGCGCGATGTGGAAATATACGTAATATATGGAATTATTAGAGCATGTAATTAATGCAGGATTAATTGATTACCGCAGGATTTGTTTCCTTAGATATGTTTCCAGAAAGAAAATCTTAATCCCCTATCATCGAAATTTGGGAATGATAGTCAATGATGATGACGTCTCATGACGTCAAGGAAATAATTAAGGACGAATCCCTAAAAAAAGGGGTTAATAAAATTTTATTTTTAAATAGTAAATCTATTTTTCGTTTCATCGAAAATAAATCATTCGCGTAGAATTATAATCGGGCACACTTATCGCGTTCTCCGCGACCAATCCCGAACGAGGCGCATACATTCCCTGAAAATTGAACGCACGCCTCTCCGGGACGTGCAACGGAACTTTGCATAATTCCGCGATACAAATTCGTTTTTATTCTACGCGGTCGTACAATATATATTGCTCTGGACCGTTCTTAGAATGCATTTCGCCGTGGAATGCATTTCGCACGTCCGTGAACACAATTAACCCGCGTAATAAAGATCTCAACGATAACAACAGTTCGCGAACACAAATTGTCCGGGGACGGGGAGGGGAGTGAGGCTCGCATGGTGGTAGAACCATTAATTTGCAATGGATATTTAATTGATCTCGTACAATAGTGCCGGGGTAATGTATTCGCACGCGTTGCAACGTTCACGCAATTTTCAAAACGAGAGAACATGCTACCCGCTCGGCATTATCCGAACTACGGGAGGTCGGTTTCCTGTAACTAGTTTCTTGTAGCCGCGACTAATTTAGCAATTACGTGACCAAAGAAACTGGATTGTAACGGAAACGCCGACCCCGGAGTGCACTCTGGGCGGTTTATGCGCTGCTGTATTATAATATTAGACAATTAACCCTCGCGCGCTTTGGTACTTGGGACGTTGCATTTAGTAATGTTAGTGGTCGATAGTTGTAGTTAAAAAAGTTTCTTATTAATAAGGCCAAGCTATTGGGGGCGCCTTTATTTATTGATAGAATTGATGTTAAAGAGTGTGTTGGTAAATTTTTTACAAAAGCATATTCTCTACGACGAGTAAGAATATTTTCTTTATAAAAGCGCATCCTTGACAAGGAATAAAAATATTTTCTCCGTGAAAGCACATTCTTCGCAACGAATAAAAATATTTTATTAGTAAAAGTACATTCTTTACGGCGAATTAAATATTTTCTTCTTGAAAGCACATGCTCTGCAACTAATAAAAATATTTTATTCTCAAAACTGTGCTGAGAGATGGATTTTTGTGTCAGCCATAATTCTATAGTTTATTACTTTCTTTTACGATTTTAATAAGTCGAAAGTAACTCGATATTATTTTTTAAGTTCCTCAAACGTGTCTTCTGATTTTTACTCAATCTACACGACTGTGCTATAAATGCATAAAATCGATAGCCTAACAATAATCTCACATTACTCTCGATCACCATGTAACTAGCGCCAAAAGACTGACAACAGTCAAGCTCTTCTCCCATCTCAGCACAGTATCATAACCGCGGATAAATTTCAAACGAAACAATCATCCGACGAGCGCGACGTAGTATCTCGGTTATTTCGGTAACGCAGAATCCGGCGGCAAGAATAGTCAGCCGATAACTAATCAGAGAGCGGCATTCGCGCTCGGTCGTGCCGCTCGTACACGTGTGTCACCGTGTTTTCCTGATTAGCTACACACACGTACACAGAAACACACACGCGGGACTCGTATAACGAGACACAGTCGAAGCAGCAGTTTCTCAGCGGAAAGTAGATCGCGGTGGACGATCGTGGTCGGGACACCCTCGAACCGTATCACCGCTCGGAATGCGGCGCGAAAGTGAGCAATTATAATGCAAACGCGGACATTCGAAAGCGTGCGCGGCCCGGTGCCGGAGACCGAATCCATACTCATGCATGAATAATCGGGGCAGGCCGTGTGTTGGCCCGTCCGCTCGAATTAGCTCGTCTCGGTCGCGAATCGTTGGCCGGTTGCTTCGTGTACCATGAAAATCGGTTTCGGCTACTCGAGGGACCGTGGCAAAACGTTTCCTCGTGACAATTTCCTGCTCGACGGGAGCGGACCGTTAACGGCCGCGGACGTCGGGAACTTGCCGTCGCGCAGCCCCTCTCTCTCTCTCTCTCTCTCCGTAACCCCGACAGATGAATCGAAACGTTTCCGAAACTGTTCGCCGTTGCTGATTCAAGGAAATCAATTCGTTTGATTTTGATTATTCATTGTGGTGAACCCGCGTTCGCGAGCCGCGCCGCGCCGCGAAACGAACTTCGGCTTTTCGATGCTAAGCAATCGCGCGGCTCTGTTCAAATTCGAACTTTCCCGGGTACCGTTCGCCCAGATATCAATGGGAAAGTTCATTTACGCGTTGCCCACCGCTTATTGCGTTCCGGACGATGTAGCCGCGGACTCGTTGGATTTTGTTCCAAATTAGTTCGCCGCGGGTCGGGTTTGAAGCACCTATCGCGGAACGGCTCGCCGACCGAAACGCTGTGTCGTTGAATGTTCGGACCACCGTTCCATAAATCGCCGGTTTTTTAATATTGCAACAAACATTGAAATATTTATTAAACACGAGGAATACACAATATCTAAACTATCAGTGATAAATTTTAATAAATCAATAACTCTTTTAATATTTGTACTTTTATATAACATCTACATTGCCCAGAGTTAACGTATCAAAAATTCGATATAATTAAACGAAAAATCTATCTTCAACTTGGTATAAATGATTGTAACTAATCGGTGAAATCGTGATCGATTGGATCATTAATTATATAAAAATTAATCCATATCGCCACGATATTCGCGTGCCTCACGCGAAGTAAATTCGATTTTGATTTTCCACCGTATTATTTGCGCTAAATTTTCAAAAACAATCGACCGATGTTTTAGATCTGGTAATGTTACCATATTCCGCGTTCTCGAGAGATTCGGTGCACCTCGCGTTTATAAATACGTCGAGGAGACTGGCAGCCGCGCTTACGACCGGCGTTCCACATGGAGCGAAACACTATCCCCTATTAGCAAGATCCTTATACAAACTCTCATTTTCGTGGATAAGGTTACCACGGAAACCGTAGATGTGCTTTATTATTGCCGTCACTCGGCCGTATTGCGTGCACTCTGTATTTATGACGCACATCCCCTTCGAGCACTCGCGATGTTTGCCTTACAAATGTTCCGAAGAAACCGGAGTGGGAGGGGGGAGGGGGATACGCAAGAGAATATGTAGTTGGTAAATAACCGGGGGTGGGGGGCGAGGGAGGAGGAAAGAGAAGGGGCGAACGGAGTTATCTCTACGCTATATTTCTGAGGGGTTTTTGTAAGCCACGAATGCATAAAGATCGGCAGTCTAATGATAACAACAGCGCGGAATAATTGAATATTTGCATAGGACTCCGAAACCGGCGGGGGGGGGGGGGGGGAAACCCGCCGGCGAAAGTATGAATATTTTAAGAACGCGAACGATGGTGCTGTTGCTACGTGCGAGTTCCGCACGGGGTGCGTTCGGCGCGGGCGATAACGAATTAAACAAGCGTTCGTTCATTATAAATGACTATGTCTTTTTAACGAGCCGTCGGAAATCTCTGCGCCGCCGAGAGATTTTCTGTAATTAATTGGCGAAAATTAAGTTTCACGCGCTGCGAAATAAATTTTCAAAAATTTGGCTCTTGTCGTGGCCCTTAACCTGTTCACCCTTTGAGGTGATTCGACGATTGAAACTCGTGCTGGAGTAATAAGCTGTTAAATACGAATTTGGTTGATTTAGTTGTAATCAGTCGTTTTGTAAGTTGTAATCAAATTCTAGACGAAACTAATTGTAGAGAAGGTGTAAGCAACTTGAAGTAATGTTTAAACATTCGAGTAGATGTAATATATGTTTCTTCAATGAAATAATGTTTCTTCTTCATTTAAAAAATTATTGCGAAGGTTCTGATCATTGCAGTGCTAAAGGAAACGGTACGACAAAGGGTTCTAGCAAAGTAAATTAATTTTTGTTAAAATTTAATCAACGTCTAAGCAAATTCGAAGTATTAACCATATATAACAACGCTAGGTTTTAATAGATAATAACGACGCAAAGCGAAACGCGCTCTGCATATTAAAAACATCCATGACGAATAAAAAAAAGTCATCGTAACCAATAAAGCTGTCCCCGTGCCACGACGAAGTATTTCGTAATTTCCTACCTAGTCAACAGATTAATCCCTGCGATTATAAATAATCTCGGCGGTATCCCGATAACGTCTCCGGTGCAATTCGTCCGCGGAAACGGCGATCGGAATGGATTTCCGAGGGGAAGAGGGGTCTAAAGTTCCCCGAAGCGAAGGGTAAGCCGGTTGTGACAACGCGACCGACGATTGCCACTTGCTCGATTCGGGTCCGAAGCGAAAAGAACTCTAAACAGCAATGAAAGACCGAACGGCGAAACTCGATGCCGATAATCCTGCCCGAAACTCGCCCTCGCCCGTGCCGCCCACCCTTGGCGCGCGCAGTTTGCCCGGCACCGGGGGGGAAACTTTCGGCGCCGACACGCGAGTTTGATCCTCTCTCGCTTTTTACTCGCCCTCCTTTTCTCCGTACGCTTTGAACGCTCGCCGTGGAATGTGGAAATAGACGTTCGATCCCGAAGAGAGAAAGAGAGCGAGTATACCTATCGCCGTATAACGTTCGCTCGATCTAGTTCGAGAACAAGTCCGATCGCCGGTGGAATTTCTTTTTTCCACCCTGTTACGACCCGACGGGATCCGTCGGGATCCGTCGGGGAGCCCGGAACACGGCGCTAAGTTCCTTTCCAGCTGCGGGCCGCTCGGATTCCTTCCTTTCCTTTCGAGACGAACGAGATTCGTCATCGACGAGAACCCCCTCGCTACTGAATTAAACTTCGGGAATTCCTTGTTGTTGTTTTCCTAACTTCGTAATTTTCTTTTTATTATCTTAGCATTTAGAATTAATTCCCTCGTGGGATTATAGTTAAATTATGAATGCAATTATGTGTGATTTAACCCTTTGCACTCGAAGCCATTTTAGCTCTAATCTAAAATAATTTTTCTGTCTCATAGTATTTTTATTTTCAGCGACTGTATTTTATATATAGCAATTTAATTCTCGTGATTCATGCTAACAGTGGCATATTTAACAATCTTTCTAAAATTAAACATTGTTGCTATAAAAATTATTTTGAAGGGTGAAAGAACAATATTAGTGCCTGAGAGTCACCATTCATGTGCAAAGGGTTAATTATGAGTGGTTTGCTGTGACATGAGAAGTTTATATTATATAATTACATCAGATAAAATTAGTTTATTCGAATACAAGAACCCCCATGAACGTTACCACGTCGGTAACATTCCGGCAAACAACCCGCGCCGATTAAAAGCTCTCGAAAGCCCCGAAAAGAGGCTAAAGCCTCCTAAACAGTATTTTTGCGAAACGCGGACCAACCGAAGCCACGGGCAGCCGAGGTCTTTAATTACTGTGGGCAGTGGTAGCCGATCGTCATTGTGCTAACGCGGCGCTATCCAATGACAAACGTGCGCGAAACAAAAGAACGGTTGGGGTGGCGGAGGGGGTGCGTGTCCGACTCGGGGAGAATCAGGGAAGATCGGTTTCGAGGGAGTTCGGTGACAAAGGTGTCCGATGGCGTTCGATGGTTGATCGATAGCTGGAGGAGCCGGCGTGCACAAAGCGGTCGATCAGCGGGTGCTTTAACGTCGTTGCGCCCGGTAGTGCACGCGTGCAGGCAGAGGCCGGTCGGGGGGGCTGGGGAGGGAGGTTGGTTCGGTCGGCGTGTCGCATATGTGTACCATGATGCCGATGCCGTTGCCCGCTGTCGTTGTCCCTCCTCCTCCTCCCCCGCCGTTCCCGTCGGTCTGTGTTTAGCCCGGCAGCTCGTGCGCGCACGATATTTGCCATAGGAAACCGCACAATGGTCTGTCACACCGCAGCACGACCATGCCAGACGTGCCGCACCTACGGCAATGCGGAATACACGCCGGCCGATATACCTGGGATTCGAGTGTCGATACCCGGGCCGGGCCGGGTCGGGCCGGGCCAGCAGCCGCGGCGCAAAGGCCAAAATACCCGTTCTCTTCCCTTTCAGACCGGCGGAGGATGTTAACCGAGGACTCCTGCCCCGCTCCGTACAGTCCTTTCGTATCCCGGCCACGTGTTAGTCCGGGAAACGATTACCACTTTGATTTGTCGGCAAGCCGTTGTCGCGACGCCCGCGATGCCCGTCTTTTTCCATCGATTGATCCGGACCGCCTTATCCGCATTCTCCGGGGATGATGCCGCACTTCGCCGACTGCCTCGGATAATCCATCCTCGCTGGGAAAATCCAACGGTTCGGATCTCTCGCGATTCCGAGCGGTTTATTTCCACACGGTCCTTTATTAAACCCCTTCGCTACCGCAGACTTTGATACGCACCGGACTGTACTACCCGTAGGAATTAAGTTACGATGCGCGCAGGGAACGGCAATTTTTTAGATAGGGGTGCATTTTTATGAAAACATATTTCGATGATTAGGAAACTAAATTTCACTGGATTAAATCGATTAATAAATAATAATTAATTCTTAATAAAGTACATTTAAGCTTTAATTCAATTTATAATAGTACATCAAGATTATGATAGATTGAGATAGATTACAAGATCTATCGGAATAATTATCGATAAAATCGTGAGGACGCCTATAGGCAAAATTTCTGAGCGCCTATAAGCGGTCACAGTAATCAAAGGGTTAACGCAGAGTGAAATTTAAACCGGCACTTCTAAAAATTCTCCCATAACTCCTACGATAACTTAATTCTCTCGGATGTCTTCGTTTTTTTAAATTGCTCCGGTTCGAAGGGTTCGTAGAAACTACCCTCCGGTCGACTGTATGGAAATCGTATTTTATTATTCAGTGGACGCCATTCATCCCTCCAATCTCGATACAGTACTTCGTGTACTCGTGCAAACCTTTGCGAGGCATAAAAATATACTGCTCTCTGAGTATCTCGACTCTAAGGTCTAGATAAATGATCTGTTATGCTAAAAATCTCCGGCTGGGTGCAAGGAATATTGTAACCCTTTGCGGACGAGGATTTTTTTTAAGAGCCGCGAATATTTTCCACGAAGTACTCGATTATACATTGAACACTTAAATAATCGGTGGAATGAATAATGCATTCCGATCCTTTGTTGTAGGCGTTAAATATAGTTAACCTATTAAATATGTTTGCAATTTTTGGAATGGCAGATTTATTTGTGTGATAAACTTTGGTGCGAGCGTTAGAGTGTCATTCGCAGTTATAGCGTAAAGCGATTGCTGTTTAAAACAATTATATTGGGGGATAACATCAAAGGCTTGGTATAGTAATCGTGGTATTCACTTTGATAAAGACGCGGTTTAATTATTACATTTGCCATAAAGCGTTCGGTGGTTTTCTTGTCGAAGTAATATTATAATATACTATAATATTATAATATATAACGTAATAAATTTATATAGAAGAAGTAACTTTTTTTTTAAAGATCTCATTCTGTCCCGCTCACTTTGCGAACTATACTAATAAAATAAAAAATTGCCGAATATTTCAGGGTTAATATTCATCCCTTAATCTCTTCACGTATACTACCACGTATCTATAGTTTTAGTTTCTTCTTTTTTCAATTATCATTATTCCAAGTGTAAAGAAAATGAGAATTAATTGAAAAAGTATTCGCTACAGTATCCCTCAGCAATACTAACAAAACCTCGTCGAATTAAATGAAATGAATAATAAATAAAATAGAAACAATTCCCCACTATAAAAATTCATCCCTGAAAAGATAAAATTAATCATTCCTTATTAATAATATTTGTTCCCATCTAACCTCAAAGTATACAATTTTCGCAATAAAATAAAAAATAAGACAAAACTAATGGAAACAAAATGCAAAGGGTGCAGCACGACGTCATCGGCCACCCAAACAATGCCAAATGATTTCCCCGCAGACTTTGCAGCGACACCGGCTATTCTGTTCCAACGCGTGTAAATTAATCGAGGCTTTATTACGAAATAATGTATCGCCGCGCGAACAAGAAGCTCGAAGCCGATCCCCATTGTGTGTCCGGTTTAACGGTTCGCCGTACGTTTTTAAACAAAGCAGATAACGTAGTGGGCGGCGACGGCGGCGGAGGAGGAGGAGGTGGAGTCGGGATTACGCGACGCGATTTCGTTATAAAATCATCCGGCCGCGGCCGGTGCCACGACGGGGAGAGAATCCGTTTTACCGGGAAGCGCTGCTAAACGATCGTCTAATCCGTCCCGTCGAATACGTAAAACGCTTTGAAACGAGAAGATTAATCCGACGTTTTTGTTCCCCTCTGTCGACTCTTGTAAGTACTTTGGAAGGATTAGAGTCTGCACGCCGGCGCAAAAAAAAAAACCCGGAATCCCGGACGCGGGTAGGTGCAATCTGGGATCCCCGGTTGGGTGGGGACCCTTTGTGGTGGTTTCGCGATCGACGAACCCGGCCCCGTGCGATTACAAAAACGCATTATATAATTTTGCGACCAGCCGGATACGAATTCGCGTTGTTTCGTCGAAGACGATCTCCGTTTCGCTGCGAGGCTCCTTGAATGTACGCTTGCGAAAACATTTGTAAAATATGTCGCAAAGCGTAACGACCGTGGCTTCCAAAGAACGGGGTGAAAAACGAACAAGAGATCGCAATTGTAGTTTAAAAGAACAACGCGGCGCTTATACGGAATTAATCCTGAAACATGCACGCTTAGTGCGGCGAAACACGTACCGTGTTTCAAGATTGAATCTCGCATTGCCGATGCTCCTTGAAAATGCATTTCTCCGTAAGATTCGCGAGCGGAGTCCTTCTAAATATTGAATATCGCTTTGTGAATCGTTTATCTTTGGTATTTGCCTGTGCTTACATTTTTCTTCCGCTTTTATCGTACCGGATTTTTTAGACGATTAACATTGTATGCGAGGTTATTATAAGTCCAAATAACTTTTCTAATGAACGATGTTCCAATTTTATTGGTAATAAAACTGTTGCACTTTTAATAGCCTAATGAAAAGCTGTAATAATGGGAAAATTACTTTGGAACGTCATGTAATAATTTTTAGTAGTGTCTAGGAGTGTAAAGGGTTAATCCTTTGATTTCAAGTGGCGACTCCAAGACGAAACTGAAAATTATTATATCTTATTTCAAAATAATATTTATATCAACCAATTCGTTTATATTTCTCGTAAAACTTATCTACAAGCATAAAATGCACTAAAACATATAAAATAAAAATACTGTAACTCGGAAAAATTATTTCGTATTTAAAGCAAAAATATCTCGATACAAAAGACTAAAATGCCTATATTAAATATCTAAACCCTCGAGTCTTTATACAGATCCCCATTGTTATACCTAATTTCACATCAACCTCGATAAAACGAATATTTGTTTCGTCGAATAAAATATTCCGCGTGTCGGCAATCGAATAAAAAGATTATCGATGTCAACGTATTCTTCTATTCTCTTTTCCCTGTGTCGCGAGCACACAAAGATCCGCGTACCGCTCGTTGTATTCGAATCGCGGAACGCGGACCGGTTAAACGTCGGGCAGTTTTGCTAAATAAAAAGAAGAGAAAAAAGAGAAGGAAATGTTCGTAATTTGCTGCAACGGTTGCCGCGATTTCCGCGAGAGCGACGCGGAATCGATGCGGGGGAGGGACGCGAGAGAACTTTAATGGCCGATACACGGAGAGACACAAAAGCCATCTAGGAGCCCCCACGGTAGTTGGTGCGCGCGCGCGCGCGAGCCCACCCTGCGAGATCAGAAAATTAATTTACATCCAGAGTCGGCACTCGAGTTCTGGTATAGGTTTCGCTGGTAATTGTACAAGCCTCGCGGAATCCCGAAGCGCGCGGGTGCTTGATGACAAGGGCTTTAATGAGACCTCTCGAGATCCCCCGTTGCTTTTCAGGGAGTAAATCGCGTCAACAAAGACCGGCCATCGCGGCCTTTTGTGCCCCCGGGGGACTCCTCCCGAGATCGTCATTAAAAGTGACAGTGACGTCCTCGTTATTCCCGGGGAAAGTAAACCGACGGTATTTAAAAAGATTTTCATTAATTATCGCGACAGTGGTACGCGGAATGACGTAACCACGGAGCCCGGGTAATTAGGTCCATACCCTGAGATGCTTATTAGAGGTCTGATTGCATGGAATCGCGTCGCGTCGTTCGATGTCGCTTCGCGAAATTGTATTACAATATAATAATTTAAAATAATTCAGACAGCTCCGATCGCATCTTCGTCTCCCTTCGTATTTTTTTCACTTAACATCTTTTTAGCAAACTATTATCAACCGCGTAGCTGAATCGGCTTTTTAATTGGTCAGTCCGATATGAAATTTGTAAACGTTGTTCAACGCGCGGCAACGTTACCGCCGAGCATAAACACGCCTGTTATTTAATAAAACGTGACGAGCGTGCTAAAAATTTCCAAATTACAAACTTCGCTTAGGAACGAATTTCACATTATTTAAGGTAAATAATTATTTTCATAATCACCGTAACACAGCATTGTTAATATTGTAAATATTAAAATGAAAGTGTAAAAGCCGTGCGCCGAAAAAAGTGGTTCGATATTTTTTTTCGTAGCGCGGGTAAATATTTAATTGGACGAAACACCGGCGGACCGCAAGAACGTAAAATTAAACCGCGTTTAACTTTATTGAATATTGCTCGGCGAAATCAAACCTCCGCGTAACATTTAATATTCATTTGCCAATGGCGTTACCAATTTAAATTGGAAAAGTGTAAACGAGCGTTGAACGTGGCAAGTCCACTAAATTGTGAAACTCTGGAGCAAAATAAAAATATTCCTAGTCAATTGTTTGAGTAATTTGTATTTCTTGCGTTGGTAGTTTTAAGGAGAGAATTTCTTATCGCTGCATTTATATTATTTTTATCTCGAGCATTGTAATACTATTTCGAACCTTAAAACATTCTATAGTACAGAATTAAATCACGTCAACGTGAAAATTTATTAAAAACTGTACGCGTTCGTTATATATTTCGTTATATTATTAACACGTATTCGTCCGGTAATTTTCTGCAACGCCATTCTCGAAATGCCAGCGTTTTCTGACGCTATTTTGTAAAAACGGTATGGTCTATATAAAAGCAACATAACTTGTTAAAAATCATATATTATTCAGTGACATTTTGGAAAATGATATAAAACAAATTTGTCTTTATTAGAATTATCTATGTTTGGCAAAAATTAAAATTTAATCTATTTAGAATTTAAAGAACAAGAATCTATTATTTTCTATATAAATGACAAATTTTCGTAATTTTGAAACCAGAAAAATGGACTTGGCGGGCCGTTTTTATAAAAATCAAACAGTAGACCCATCAAAAAGTCTAAACCCATTGAAATGGATATGAAAAAGTACTCGACCTCTAAATTGAAATAGATATGAAAAAGTTAAAAATAATGAATTAGCAATATGAAAATCAGCAGTAAAAATGTGTGACCCAGAAAAGTGTATAGTATCTGCAGATGCGTGCACTGAAAATGAAAGAAATTTATACCTGCACGTTAAATTGAGATCTCGATATCTCAGCTATTTCTAGCCCAATTCACATATTTGAGGACTTTTTGTACGCACATGGTGATCGTTAACAACTAGACAATCGTTAAAATTAAATACAATGCGGTTGAAAAGAATAAATCGCAGTTGAAATTTTCGGCCGTTCTAGTCAAAGATAGTTCTCCTTGGCAGCGTCGCGCGCGCTAACTCAACTACTTGGCGCGAGACGCTGCCGCGTCTCATGATAAGACCAAAGAAACGTTAACCAACCAATCTACAAAACAAATCGTCGTACAATACGATAATACCAACGAAGCATCCATAGAAGCCATATCCACGACGGTGTCTCTGTTCGACCCCGACTACCCTTTCCACGATCGTCGCGCAGGCCAATTCATTCAGTCCGCGGCCTTCGCATTCCATCAACGATCCGTCGCGAAACTTGATCCGCGCAGACGGTATACACACGGTTTCCCAATGTTTCATGGGTGCCGTTTCAATGGCGATAGAGAACGCGGCGCATAAATACGTAAATGTTTCGCGGCGCGGCACGGCGAGCGGTTCAAAGGGTAGAACGCGCTGGCTCGTGGCGAATTCACGAGAGCGAATGAAGAATACCGACGGCGTTGATCCGTTTTGACATCGAGGCCGGAGGTGGGGTGGGGCGGGGGCCCGGTGATGCCGAGCTAATGAGGATTACTTATTCATCGGGCGCGATGCGCCGCGGATGCATATTGCATCCGAGGGCGCACCGGCTATAATCGGGAGCCGGTGGCTCGCGATGTTTCACGCTGCGGAATATTCTTTCCGTCGCGGAGTTAGCCGACAGTCGACGATGGTTTTCCAGCGGCCGGATCGCCGACCGATTAATCGACCGACGAGATTCGACGAGACGGACTCGATGGGTTCTCCGCCGATGGGAATCGGCGCGGGATTCATAAATAAGTGGTGGACACCGGAGACGCGACGGGGATCGATTAGATTAACGTTGCCGCTATGAATATGACCGGAAACGGGCGGGCTTCTCGTGACCGACGTTCGTTTACTAGTTTATTAGTTGCCGCGGTAATTACGTTCGATCGCCAGCGGGCCGGTCTCGCTGCCGTCGGCAAAATGAGCCACTTGGAATCGCAGAGATGCGAGGGGTCCTTTTTTAACCTTAGAACGACACCCTTCTATTTTTTTAGCGTGCAGGAGAAGGAAATAAACTGACCTTTAAAATAAAAATAAAACAATATTTTTTCAAGACTAGTCAACGATCGTACAACATTCTTCAGCACTGAGTGCTCCAATAAAGAAAATACATCGAAGAAGCCAATCATATATCATCCTCCAGCACTAAGAGCGTTAACAAAAAAGATAAAGATCCGCATAGCCTCGTCGTATTTCTATTTCAACAATAAAAAAGATCGGAGCGCTCGAAAAAGTACGCGATACGTGTTCAGCAGAAAATCATCGAGCGTTCCGGTGACGGAAATAAAATTGGCGAGAAATCCAAGGAAGCTCGAGATTAGAGAGCCAAAAATTCGGAAGGGGATCGGCAGCGCCGAATGGCCGGACGCTCTCGGTAACACTGAAAACCCATCGGAAAATCAGCTCGTGCATTCGCGAAATCAGGTTTCCCGTAGGTGCCTGGCCGTTTCCACGAATTTTTCACGAGGCACCAGAAGTCGCTAGATGACACGGTCCCGACGGTTCGGTTTAACAGCGAGGCAGGGTGTACATATAGAGAAAGAGCGATAGAGAGGGCGATAGATAGATAGCTAGATGGATAGAGAGAGAAATATATATATATAGAGAAAAATATATATATATAGAGAGAGAGAGAGAGAAATAGAGAGGGAAGGAGGGAGAGAGGGAAAGGGTAATTCCCCAGCGTGTGAACGCGTCGGTAGAGCGGGTCGCCGTAAAAAAATTAGCAAGCCCGGTGTTGGAATTTTTCTGCGCGCGGTTTATCGGTCCCCGGGCCGGGAATTAATTACTCCCGCGATTGACAGGGAGCCGGCCGACCTGTGAGCCATGAGACAGAGAGAGAGAGAGAGGCTGGGAATCGATTGATCTCTTGTCTTTGAGCACGAGACACTATTTGCTTCTCAGTGTGTCTACGTAGTTAGCCGAGGCTTTGGCGGGTCAATGCATCGAATCGCGTTATCGAATTTCGGTCGTGCTCCTCCCGTCCGTCGACTATCCAGCTTCCCCCCCGTACGTATGTATATTACCGACCTTGTAGAACGCGGTCCGCCATAAACCAGTGGCCCGCAGATAGGTATTTGTGGGCCAACAGTTCCATTTCCTAACGCGGGGAGAGCACATTTACGACGGAGCGACGCCGACGATTGTGCCCGGCGCGCAACAAACTTCGAATTTACAGGGGCGACTGTACACGGGGAGAGGATTTTCGCGAACTTGTCCCCTAATATTTCAACGGGACGCACGATTTGCACCGGGTGTGCCGCGAAATCATCGCCGAACGCGTAGTAGGTGGGTCGGCTGGAACGAGCTGCTCGAACAACATTTGACACCATGTATACGCATTGGAATGATATTCATAATATTAATAGGAATTAATAATTAATAATAGGAGTAATAGTATATATATATGTTTATTTATTTATTAATATCTGTTTTTATATGCTGTTTATAAGCCAAGGAACAATTGCAGAGAATTTGCTATATTTATTTATCGAATGAATTCTTCCAATAAGATGTCCCCCATAAATACTTAACTACTATATATAATCTACCTTATAAAACTACCCTACATATAAAGTAATTTTATAGAACCTGAAGTCTCATCACTATAATCTTTAATAACTCCTACTTGAACAAAATACTGAAACAACGAAATAATAAGGAAAATTATAAATTAATTTATTTAGGAATATAATAAATCCTATTACCATGTAGCTTCGCTGAAATAATGCCAACGTCAAAATCGGTACGAAGTTACTGTTTTAAACAGATCGCTTATTGCGAGAGCGAAATGTTAAACTAAATAGCCCATACACGTGAAAATGATGGCAGAGTTGAAAGCCCGTTTATGATACGGAAAAACGGGACGCTTTGTGTAAACGGTTTCTCCCGCTCTGAAAGGGAGATCGTTCATTTAGATTCGCCTCGTTATAATCACTGAAAGGATACCGGGAAACAAAGAACGAACTTTGTCTCGAAGTCGCGAATAATTAGACGGAACTGTGCCAGTTCCAGCGACGCGGATGCACAATGGCCGCGACGGTATTATTGTACAATCGCGATTAAAGCGGAAATATGTTTAATCGTCGCGCGTTAACGATCGTACTTGAACGGTCGGCCATTTTGGCTGCCTGCGAGACTGTTAACTACCAGCGAACGACAACGGCAAAAAGCAGCCACGGAATTGAATTCCGACCGTTCAAAATGGCCGCGATATACAACACGAATTAAGAAAGAGCGTGATCTTCTCGCGGCGATAACTGGAGGACTTCCGGTAGCCATTTTATCGCTGCCATCTTATCTTCGTCACTCGACGACGCGACGGTTGAAGTTTCCGCCGCGGATAAAGCAGCCAAGCATTCTCTTCGAAATATCGGTGGAAGAAATCTTCTTCGACCCTCCGTTGAATTTCATTTCTCTGTATAAACTACATCCCCCGGAATAATATTTTTTAGAGCCGAATAAAAAGCTCCCCCGATACCGATGCCGGGCTTTAGCGAGGCCGGAATTGAACGCGGTGATCGTATTTCCTTCGAGGTGAATATATTTCATCGCCTAATCGCGCGATTTCTCGGTCTTCGAGCGTTACTTTCGAAAATTCATTCTCCGGAGGGGCGGCGTCTGAAATATATCCAATTAGAAGTTTCCCGCCGGTAAAAACCTCGCCGGGTAAACGTTCCTTTACTTATGGCGGCGCTTATTGCTGCACTGTAAAAGCCCATTTTTCCCGTTTCAGTTTTTAAATAATCGTGACACAAAAATTAACAATACTATCGAGACATACAAATTTGATAATATTATTTGAACATTCTAGAATATAGTTTCCTTTATTAAAATTTTCTATGTCGCTTCAAAGTATATTAGATTAATTATTTATTTTATTCTTTTCGTATCAGCAAAGGTTTAGTACTTGTGTCATTAAGAATTTTGTTTTTAATAAATTGCATTGCATTTCTGTGATAGGTATTTGTAAACTGGAATTTGTTAAAATAATTATATCTTATATCTAGAAAAAAATGTCAGAGTAACATAATTTCAGTATTAGAACAGAATGCCTGCAAAATAAGAATTAAAAGTGACTGCATCCAATATCCAATATCCAACTAAATAAATTGCACAAAAAGAATCTAGAAAATAGCAATAACGATCGAGAGACGTCAAAAAGAGTCCCGAACCTCCCCATAACCCTGAATATGTTCTGCATAGTTAACGCAGCGTGTTTTATGCAGACCGGCAAGCAGCACTCGAACATCTCAGACTCCGCGTTCTATTCATTGCTAATTCACGGCGTGGCGCGGTAGCGA
Organism: Augochlora pura; assembly: GCF_028453695.1. Lineage (NCBI taxonomy): Eukaryota > Metazoa > Arthropoda > Insecta > Hymenoptera > Halictidae > Augochlora > Augochlora pura. Next base: position 5,198,469 of record NC_135779.1, read on the forward strand.
AGCGAAAATTAGATCGAATGAAAATTCGAGTAGAAACCGAGCAGTTCCGCAGACTGAATATTCTTTTCAGAAAAAAAAAGCTGCGGTCGACGAGTTTTCCGGCGCTTTAGACGCGCGCGGGCTTTCCAACCGCGCGGACCGTGTGTTCTCCTTTTGTGCGGCTCGCGAAGATCTCACCTGGGCCCGGCTGATTCAATCCATTGAGACAGGGATTACCGCAGCCGGCACAATGCGGCAATTAGGGGGGACGCGATCTCGCGGCTTCCGTCGCGGAACACGAAGAAAGAAACCGCGACTCCGCGCAGCATTAACGAAGTGTCGGCGGTGAAGTGGGTCACACCTGACTGCATCGACGCTCGGCGAGTCGCGTAGCCATGCAAATGCGACAAGCTTTCCTTTTTTCCTCTTTTTCTGTCTCTCTTATACACTCTCTCACACCTCTCTTTCTCTCTCTCTCTCTCTCTCTCTCTCTCTCTCTCTCTCTCTCTCTCTGGATCTCGCATTCGATGTTAGTTGAGCGCGTGCAGTTTATAAAAGGCACTCGGTTACTCACTCGATTCGTGCTCGCCGAGCTCCGCAAGAGCAACGCGTGCAAAATCATATTTTCAGAGTGAACATTTCTTTACGAAAATCTGAATCCGGGAGCTCAGATCATGTAAAACGTAGTTCAGAAATCGATTTCACCGCGCCAACCCTCGGCTGCAGTAGTATAACCGCGGTTTAATCGAACGCGTCGTAAACCCTCTGCGGCAAGTGCGATACAATTTGCACGAAATATACAGTTTCTGGGTTAATTGATAATAGCAGAGATTGAATAAGTGTATGGTGTTTTTGTGACAATTTTAACGATTGGAAATAATGCAACAAAAATGCATTTATATGTTTTATATGTTCTAATCGCAATATGCAGAATTCGTTCCTCTTTGAACGAACTGCATCGTTCGCCTTCTTTTCTACTTAAACTATAGGTTACTATATTTAGACTATAGAAATTTAGGCCCAATCTATACAATCTGAGTATTATAACCCCATCTAAATCAATGTAAAATCTAAATATATTTATTTGTAAAACTCGAGACCAGCAATTATTACCAACCATATTCGCAACTATTTAAACATGTCCAATAAAATTAAACAATTTCCAAACGATTAAAAACTACACAATTATTATCAGTTCTTAAATTATTACCGATATTGCCTGTTTAGTTGCAGCCGCGAAAGTATTCTTAGAAGCGAAGACGATAAAACTTCTGACGTTTCTACTTCCAACACGAACAACGGGATTGTATCACACTTGCTGCGCCTTTCTTTCACCATCTGGCATTCTAAATGACGCCATATTTTTCTTTCGTTGTAGACTGCGCGAAAAAATTACTCCAGAATCGCGCATTTGCAGTGCGGGCTCAAAAATATTTTACATCCGGCTCGGCGAAATAAAAATCGAGTTACTAGTTATTACCAGACCGTGGATTGCTTGCAGTTTTCAGTAGATCAAACACGGTGCGGAGAAACATATTTAAAGAACCTAAAAACGCGGTTGCGTTGTTTCGGAAGAAGCGAGAGGAAACCGGTTGGTTTTGATCAAGCCTTCTACTTTGAAGATTAAAGGAGAAGATGATTTTATTGTTCAAAAAGTACGATTTATTTATTCAAAAAATACGAATTTAATTCTTCGAAAAATAAGATTTTATTCTTCAAAAAATGCGAGTTTTTATCTCAAAAATGCGATACAAAAATTTGAGCCAATTTCAGGATAGCATTTGTCGTTTGCGAGGTATGAACATTCACGTGAACTAAAGGGTTAATTTCTCCACTAAAATAAAAAGCAAGCTCCATCAAAACGCGTTTAAACAGTTAAACAGATAATTATTAAAATACGACCGCAACGCCACCGTATATATATCCAGTAATCAGCCGAGATAATTTTTATTTTGCACAAGAACCCGCAATCGGTATTACAAGCGTTTGAGGTAGCATTTCACTTCTTCCGCCAACAAATTTGATCCAGGTGAAGTCCAGGCCGAGCAGGCGAAACACGGCTACAGAGAGGAGGTCGGTCGATGAAAACGCGACCGGTAGAAATGGCGCGGTGCGGGGGGTCCGCGGGCCATTTGGGTATTGAAAATCCCGTCTTAATTGCTTTCGGAAGATCGTCCGGACTGCTCGTCCCCTTTGACGAGCGGCTCCCGTCTCCCGGGCTTCGTGGAAACGCGTCCGCTCCTTTATTTCGCAGCCGGTTTTTCCATTAAAAACCGTTCGATCTGTCGCGCCACGTGCCGCGCCGCTCTCTCGATCGAGCGACACAAAGTGGCCCGCGCGCATTGACGAACACTTTCGATCATGGGGCATGCCGTTGACAGAATAATTTCGCCCTGTTTCGCAATCGTTCCGCACGGGTTAATTACGCGCGGAAACGGCAATCCGCGTGAAACGTATACTCGTCGAATGGACACGCGCGCCGTCGTCGAACCTAAAAATTCATCGTCTCGTGACTCATATAATAGTTACACTTTTAACAATTTTTAAATTTGGCCATGTCCATTAAAAATAATTTTGGACTGTATTACAGTAATTTTAACGGCGCCGCAGAGTCACCACTCGAGTGGTGAGGGTTAAGCGACCATCCAGCAGCTCCTCGATATTAAATTGCTATTAATACTACCCGACAACCGAGATCGAAGATAATGCATAAACATCCGGGATCTAATAATAGCGATAGTAAATGAAGTGCTCTATACTAAAGTCTACACTATCACAGTGTCTTTATTATTTTAATAATTATACAATGCAAAACCTTCAGTCGCTATGATATTTTCAGCATGAACAAAAGTGTTATCCAATTCTTCCTAAATTCTCATAAATTTTTCTACTAACAGTACTGACATATAATACTGACAATTCTTCTATAAGTATTAACATTATCCTGAACACGCAGAAAATACAAATCTTCAGCTTCCACTAGAAAGTAATTAAAGCCGAAGAACTTCGAATGATCCTAGCAGCGAAAGAGCTAAAACGCAGTCTAATCGCTGCCACTAGGAAACGATTACGGAACTTCGAAGCGTCGAAAATAACGCGCGCTCTAATCGCCGCGAATCGCGCACGCGTTTCTTTGCAGTTTCGCGTAGGAAGCGTAGGAGTGCATCGGCGTAAAATATGATTCGGAGCGGAGTTCTTTGCAGTCCGGTTGCAGGCCGACGGGGCTGCAGTTTGACTCGGCGCGGCAATATCCAGGAGCCCGGTTTTGAGTATATTCGGCGTCAGAAAGTGCCGGCGGGTTCACAATACGAGAGAATGAACGGGGGACAACGGCGGCGACGACAACGGGCCGGCGCACCGTACGACGGCGTTAAAACTGTAGAGCGAGACCGACATCGTAATTTACTCTTTATGGCCGGACTTTGCTAAATCCCTTCTAGTATTCTCGGGGCGCGCACACCCACGCCCGCCATCCGCAGATGAACTCGGCTTCTCTCTCTCTCCCTCCCTCTTTATCTTTTTCTCTCTCTCTTGCTCCATTTCTCTCTCTAGCTTTTTCTCTATCTTTCTCTGTCTTTTTCTCTCTCTCATCTCTTTCTCTCTTTGTCTCTATCTCTGGCTCTCTGCCTCCTCTACCCTCTTCTCTATCTCTCCATCCCTCTTTGTTCCACTCTTTGCCGCGTACGCCTTTGTGAATACCTGTGCCCCGCGCCTCCGCGTGCTCCGCCTTCTTTCTCTCTCCGACGGCCGCACAATATCGCATTCTTCCCTCGCCCGTGTGTGACGGACGCCTACGGAAGACACACGAGGCCTCCTGTACGCGCGTTCCCCGCGCTGCCAGAGAGATCATGCAGAGGTAGTTACCGGCAAGGAATAGCGAGCTTTTAAAGTACCTCGGCGAAATAAACCGCGCGTGCGACGAGGATACCACGACGACGACGACGCTGAATTGTTGTTACGTGTAGCAGGAATAATGACGGCTGCTAGTTGGGAAGGGGTTGCGCGCGGGTTAAAGTGCCGGAGGACTCGTTATCCTACTAACCGTCGACCAAGCGGAATGGGTTTGACGAAATTGAGGCAGAGAATTTCGGCGGTGCGCGGCTGCCGCGGCGAGTTTTTGGGGGCCGAAACTCAATTCCCGGCTCGGGCACTTTCAAATAAATAACAACTCTTTGAAGCCTCGAACTGCCGCGAGTTCAGTGGCGAATGAGAAGCGCGAGGAAAAGACAATGCGGCCGGTGATGATCGCGCATTGTCGGCACAGATCTTCGGCGGAACGTCGCGCTGAGTGAGTCGGGAGGAATGAGATCGAACTTTGACCGGACTGAAAATAATATCTTTGGGTACTCTAGGTTTGAACAATATTTAAAATTAATGTTAGTAGATGCGAGTCCCGTTTCTCGATTTTATGCGAATTTTATTCGATTTTATTCGATTAAATATAGACGAATGCAACTGAACTCATTAATGCAAAATCAGAAGAAGAATTGTTAATAAAACCTCGTATTAACTGAACCTTGTCCCTTAAAAATTACACAAATTTCCTAACGCATAAAAATTGAATTTAGTAATTGCTTCCACCAATATCGTCTAACGTTTCGCCAATTCATAAAACTGTTGCGCGGACTAACAGATAAATAAAAACGTTCCCCGCATCGATCGCAGAAAACAGAAACGAAACGAAAACGTTCCCCGCCCAGTTTTCCAACTAGTTCCCGAAAAATACCGCTGTTTGTTGTAATAATACAACCGTCAGAATTTTTAGACCGCGAAATAGCTAAAACTTCCCGCGCGGTAAATTCGAGCATTTTAGTTTCGGTTTAATTGCTCGAATATAACTTTGATATCGGTGGAACTTTTGTGGTTGATATTCGCCGCTTGACGCGTCGAGGTAACCGGCGAACGTTGTATTCAACGGTTTGTGCTACGCCCCCCGTATCAGCCGAAAATCGTGAAAGGAGAGAAACGGACGGGAAAGAAGGGCGAAGGGGTGAGAGTGAGAGAGAGAGAGAGAGAGGCGGAACCATAAAGGGGAGGGGAATTATCGAGTGGCGGCAAAGGTACGCAATAAATTCGAAGCAGTTTTTAACTGCGTCGTCGTTACCAGCCTTTCCAATTTCTCAAACGACACACTTCCGCCCTCTTTTTCCCCCGGTTATTCCGGCGATTCTTTCCATCGAACTCGTTCCCGCGGCGGGAGGGGGGGAGGGGGCGCCGGAAGTTGCACAATTTTTACGAGTTCTGTTCCTTTTTAAACTGCGCACGGTTGTTACACCCGAGGAAAAGTTTCGCCGCGGAACGTCGTACGTTCCGCCGAGATATACGTTCATCTACATCAAGACGACGGTGTGCCGGGCGCAAGAAACTTCCACCCGTCGGCCGTGAACAAAGTGACTACCGTAATTGCGACCCCGTAATTACCATGTATTGTTCCGTTCCGCGAGTTTCTTAACGCTGATGTCGGTCTGGGCTGTCGGTACCGCTCGAATATCCGAGCGATTCGAATTAATCGGAGAAAGAATCGAATCGCGCGAATCGTTTCGAGCGGCTCGAACTGTCGCGGTATATTAAAATAGTTGTGCGTTAAGAGTGACATCTTTCTTGGTTATGGTACCGTCAGATTAACCGCGAAATTATCCTGGATAGTGATTAAAAATTTCTAAAATAATACAGTAATATTAATAGCAATATTGATAGTAATAGTTACATTATAACGACAATGTAGTCAGTGTAGCACCAGGAAGCTGACATCAAAGAAAGGAGGCGCCAACCGCCATTGCGATGGCAAACAGTTAACCATCGAAGATCGACTAACAATTTTCGTCTATTAAAAAATACGGCAGAGTTGTTCTAAAAGTCAAAATGTAAAAAAGTCAAAGAATTATTCTGAAAATCAAATTATAAAGAAACCTAAAACTCATCGACTAGTCCTGCTCTCAGTTTCGCTATTTTTCTACTAATTACTCTAATCCATAGTTTTCCAAATTTTAAACAAACGTATTATTAAATATATTCCTCCATATCATAGATTTAACCTCGCGACGTATTATATCGCGTCCTGTTAATTAGGGTAGCGGACCGTCTTGGAGCCGGCGCGAAGAATACGACGGTAACAAATTTTCCTCGTGACAGCTCGGAACCCGGTGCTCGTTTACAACTCATGGTGTGAGCCGGCGTGAACGAGGCCACCGTGGACGACGTCGGGGTATACCTAAACTCGCTTTACGCCTTCGAATGGCACTGTAACAATTCGGGATTTGTATGGAGCCGCGACGAAAAGAACCGAATTCCATTGGTATTATTCCAGCCCCCATTGCGGCTAGTTTGCAGACGTTTATGCCGATCTACGTTTCTGTACGCCGCGTTCAAAGATTCATTGTATTTCGTCGAATTGAAAATACGCCTTTTTATTGGAATAAAAATTAATTCCACTTCGAAACGCCTTTTCTTCGAATTTCCAAAGCGATTTCTGATCACGGATTGTTAATCTTCGTGAGAAATTCTGTTTGCAAAAGAACTTCTCTCAATTAAATATGTATTTTATTTTACCAGCAACATTTTTACGCGTTGTTAAAAGTACCATTTACATATTGACAAAAGCTTCGAAACTTTTCACCCAGTATTTTCACTATTGAAAATACCAAGCAACGCGCGCTCTCCGTACCGAGGCATTACTTATTTAAACATCGCCGCGCCGTTAAGCGGAACAAGGTACGATTTCCGGTTTGTTAAACCGACCAGACGCCGGTACAAATAAAGAATATCAATTAGAAAATTGTTTCATAGCCTCGGCGACGGGTTGTTCCATTCGTTCCGTTTTCATAATCGTAAATAACCGTGAGCGTGTTCGGTGTCGCTAACGGTTAATCCGCGAAATGAACTTCTTTATTTTCTCCGTTCTACATTCTGCCGCGCGCAACAGCCCCCCCCGTACGTACGGCGTACACGTTCGCACAATTTAAAGCCATCTAGAGGCGTTGCAACAATTTCGCGCGGCACGTTCCGCAAGCAGTTTTTCGCGGAGGGGCGGGGAGCGCGGTCCCTGAATCGCGCCACCCCCCGCGCGCGCGAAGCTGATATTTTTCCTCGGCGGCGCCGAGTTTCGAAACTATTGTTTCGTCGGCAAAGAAAAACACGGTCTCGCCGGTGTGTAGGTTATTCGAAACGGGCCGCCGGGTCGAGATTAAAGTTCGAATTGGACCGGAACCGCTTGCCCGGAAATTGGTTCGAATTGGGGTTAATTAAGGATTAAGAGTAAGGAAGCTTTCGTGCCACGGATACGGAGCAGCAGGCTGTCGCCGTGCTCGGCGGACCGGTTCGAAAATAATGGAGAACGCTGTCGCTGGAAATATTGTTGACACTCGCTGGCTCCCCTTCGATCATTATATAGGGTTTTTCCAGTAAGGGCGGGTCGATTTTGAAATGGAATAAAATCGGTTGTGTATGAGCCCATATTGTAAAGATACAATAAATATAAAATATCTTTTTCTTCTAAGAAATTAGTGCGATCAAAAATATTCTAGTCATAGCAATTTTAAAGAAAATAGTACCGAAAGGGTTAATGGGCTAAAAAATAGTTTACAACAAATCTAGAATTAAAGAATTAATTCCCACCGCAAGAATGAATCGTAATGAAGTTGTTTAATTATTATATACGATTAGTAATAATTACAGATAATATAGCAAATTTTAGTAGAATAACAAATGACTAGAATAAAGAGTCGAGTAAAAATAGCTCGGCGTACACTGAATTTTCTAAACTTAGATACTCACCTTAATCCTTTAGCCCTATTCAGTCCGACTTACATACGCGAACAATATACACTGCAATTACCAATAATAATGTTTCCGAACCGAATCATTTATTTGATCACGGATGAAATTATTGTCGCTCGGAGAAGCCTATTGAAAATATCAATATACCTTTACACTGTTTTCCCTTCGTACAATTTCGCGCGCGTATGCGCCAATAAGGATAATTAAATTCTTGCACATTAATTATCGTCCGAGTTCATAATCAATGCATTTTATTATGAATATGTTCGGCCTTCTCATTGAACCAGATTTTACGCGGTTTCCAATATATTATATATGTATATCCGGCTGAATAGTATTTTAAAATACCTTGAAATAATATTAGCAAGGCAACAATAAATCGTTTCGTAATAAACATTGTAATGTAATGAATTTCGTTTACGAATAAAATGCGTTTATTCGCAATTAAATATTGCAATTAAGTAACGCAATTAAATATTGCAAATTAAGTAACGCAAATCATTTACATTTGCCATCTCGCAAGGGAACGATTTTTGCTCGCAAAGAACGATTTACGTTCGCAAAGAATAATCAACAACAATTTGCGTCGATGGTTTCTTTGAACGAGCAAGTATCTGTGATCGGGAAATTGGCATGGGATATTTTCATGGGGAATATCATACGCGGTCTTGGCAGAAGTCGCGTCGGGGAACTTTGTAACCGGGCCGGAAGAACTCGCGGTCCCGCGATTTGCATTCGCTTCCTGTTGCGTATTAAACAAAAGAAAAGAAACAGCCCACGGGAACTTTCCGCGACGGTCCCGCAAATTGCGACCGCCCCCCCCCCCCCTCGCACGAATTTCTCTTACTGCTGCGTAATCTCGTTGTTCCTTCCGGGTTGCCGGCGCCGCTGTTCGCCGAAAACGAAGCAGACATTTATGCGATACCCAGCCGCGAAAACAAATTCAAACATCGGCGCGGAATACGAGCTTGGACTTGCGAACAATTCGTCTGTCGCGAGTTAAGAACGTTCTTGACGACGGTATTGTGTCGCGAAGGATCTCAGAAATGTTCTGCCAAGTAATTATTCTGGAAGAAATTTTTTAACTCAAAAGAGATCTTAAAAATATTATTTTAATCAGTGAGGTAGTTTTAGCTTGTATTGCTATTAAACCAAGGAATATATATATATATATTTATAATAAAAATGAGTTGATTAAATAAAAGACAGTGAAAATATTTTTAAAATATACTATTCCGTTGTTGTTAACTTATTAAAATTATTAATATAGTCTGCGGTTTAATTGTTACAAGATTTTATTAAGATTTTATAGAGATCGTTCTCCATGGTCCGTGGAAATTTCTGATTGCGTTTTCTTTTCTTATAAATTATTGTATAAACTCCAAGATCTCAAAAATAATAAAAATACATTGAACATAGTATTTCTAACACACAAGTGTCGTTTTAACGATCGCTTCCCCATAAGCAACCCCGAAATCGAATTACAAGCCTCCATATCTTATAGTCCAGCGATAAACTTTCATGCGCCATAAATATGTAGTACGCGCGATGCGCTGGTAAATCATGCTCGCCGAAATTTCTAAATTATGTCTGAGGCCACCTGTGCACCTCGGACTTTGAATAATTCCTCCCTTCTTATTCGAGATATCCGAGGTAAGCAGACGCCGACGGTCGCGTCTCGTTCCCGAAAAATTCGCGAGCCATCGGTTTCGCGCGAGGACTCGTCTTATTTGCATGTGCCCGTGGAAACGCGACGGCGCCGTGTCTCGCGTCTTCTGTATACGGAAAAGCAAGAGAGGCGGCGCGAGGGTGGTCTCAGAATTCAACGACCGACGTCTACGTTATTCTAAGGTGGCGCCGATTTTTCAGGGAAAATGCACGGGGACCGAGGAGATCGTTGACGGGCACGGCAGCTCTTCCGCGGAAAACAGCAACGGCGGTGACGGTGGCCGTGGAATCGTCAACCTGGATCGTCAATCTGGAAAAAAGGTGGAAGAAACGGGGAGTTCATTGTTTTAATGGCCGTCGTCCATGGTTTTTACTGGATTCGTAGAAGCGCTGCGAACTCGACGAAAGTTATCGATTCTTCCTCGTTGCACGCTCGTCGCCGATCCCTGGTAAGTTATCCAGTGAACGTATTATTCCCGAAATTCATCTATTTCCGTGCTGCGATTCGAATTGCGAGGCAGTTACGTTTTTCTTTTATTTCCCATCGTGACTGTCAATTAATCGATATGACTGCAGTCTCATTTTTATCACCGTGGAATTAAAAGGAAACTAGTCATTCTCACTGGTTGTATTATTATATTAGACTGCGAATTTTATGCATTTATAATTACCACTTCATCGATCGATCATTCAAGTTTTTCATTTATTTTATTTTTACTTGATTTATTTTATTAATCGCGAAAGGTATATTGTATTTAAAATATTATAATATTGATGCTTACAGTAGCTCAATATTAAATTTTCGTTTCTATTGTTCTTTTATTTATTCTATCAATCACAAAAGGTATTTAATATTGAAGAATGCAGTTACACGTAATTAAATGTAGTTAAATACAATTAAATATAATAAAAAATTACAAAAATTACTATACTTAAAAAATGTGTAATCTAACACATTTATCTCAATAATAGCTAACAAACTATTAATCACCGTGACAACCGATTCACCAAAATTATTAAAGAAATAAATAGATGTTCATTTAACTCACTTTTACTATAATTAAATAACTAAAACACAAAGACAGACTATACTATTTTAGAAGATAATTTCAAATGCAATTATTAAAATATGTATCTAGAAAATATTTCGATGAGGTCACGGGTCAGTTAGGCTTATATTACATTCCGATCAGGCCAGCGCCAGATTGGATTAAGTAGCGGAGCCTTCGGTTATCCTAATGAAAGTTTACATTAAGTTATAAGGTGTTCACGAGCCAGAGGCCGAGGATCGCGATAAATTAATTTGGATTAGCATCTGCGTTAGGTGCATACAAGTTGGGTTAAGCCTTTGTTATGTCTGCATAAGTCTGATTTAGTGCTTGCGGTTCTTGGTTAGGTCTGCCTTTCCAGTTTAAATTAGGACTGTACCGGGATCTACCCAAACCTAAATTGGGCTTGCGTGAAAACTGTGTTACATCGCTGCACGCGCGAGTTAATAACACCATAAATAAATTACGAAGACGAACAACAATCCATTAAGTCTACGCGTTGCGATAATGTGAATAAAAAATTGTGAACAAAAAATTGAATATTAACCCCTGGATGAAGATTTAGGTTAGCCATACATGACTGATGCAGTGGCCGACGTGCTAATGCTACGCAAAGGTCCGAATTGCGATCCATTTTGCGTTAGGTTTACACCAGTTTAATCCTTAAATGGAATCACTGCGGCGTTATGCGAGTTAATGCGGACTCGTCGGCGTAGCAATTAATAAACTCTTATCGGGGTTCTTGATATCGCGAGGCATAATCGAATTCCATTTTCCGAATTCGGAAGAGCCACTATTAAACATAGATCATCGAATCGTTCCATGTTTCGAGGCCCATTTTGGAAATCCATTCCAAGCACTGCTCGATCCAGAGCCGTGTTACTCTAATTTCGAACTACACTAAACCTATGCAAATCTGATTTAAGCCATTGTTGCGTCCGTACACGTCTAAGCCCGGCGCGTACGTCAGATCTGAACAGAGCCATATTGATCCAGTGTCAAGTCTGGGCTGATCAGGAGTAGATCTTTGTCAATTATGCGTCAGTCTATAGCCGAGACTCCTCTCGCTCTCCGAAGTTCGTAACAAATCTACGCAAGTCTGGGCGGTGTTTGAGCGAAATTACAAGGTCCCGTTGTTCCAGGCCACGGAGTTCCACGGTTGGCTCATAAAACATTTCGAAGTCAATGGTCGAGAGTTTCCGCGGCTCGGTCCCGCGGCGCGCGGCGGTGCCGGTCGGTTACTTTTCTTTCGCCATATTTTCCCAATGTTGACCCACGGCAAATAGAGCCCGAAAGGATGAAGAATAATTTAATTTCCCGCGAAGCGTTCCGAAGCCTCTGGGAAAAATTGTTTACCGTCGCCGCGGTAACTCGTTTCACCCTTCGGTTGCCGCGAATTAATTCTCCCGCCGCCGCCTCTCTCTCTGTCTCTCTCTCTCTCTCTCTCTCGCTGTCCGCCCCTCTAACCATCCACCTCCATTCCCCTCCGCTTCCCAGCCTAGTTCCCCGCGGAATCTTCTCCGCTTGTTGCGTTTCGTAAACAAAAGACGCGGTGAATTTTCAGCGATCGTTTCACGCAGACGCACCCTGTTTCACCTGGCATTTTCATAAAGTATTCCGGAACACGGAGCCGCGCGCGCGCCGGTCTCTGTGCTCACCTTTGCTCGTTGTATATCACGCCGGGATAAAAGTTTCCGTTGTTTATTGCCGGGGGCGTACACAGCCGGCGGCCTAGCCAGAGCTCGGCCGAAAAGGACGACGCCGTAAAAGAATTAGTGGAACGCGGTTACGGCCGCGGGATTTCCGCGAGCACCGTGAAACATTGTTCTTGCCAGACAAGTCGGCTGTTACACGTTTCCGCGGGCCCGTCGCACCGCCCCTCGAAATTTCGGTAATTTCTTTTCAACGCCTAATTCCCCGGCCGGCGTTCCGGAGTTTCTTTATTTTGAATATCTTCAGCACGGAAGAATAGCATCCGCTGGCAACCTGTTTGGACGTAATCGCCTCGTACCGCGCAATCCCAACCGTGGATGTGGCAAAAATGTACAAGAGGAATGTTCTTTAAACAGACTTTATTTCATTGAAACGCTAACATATTGTTAATTTGATTTATTTAGTCCTTTTATTTTAGTTTGCTTAGTATATTAAATTCTAATTCATCACATTCATTTGTATAAAAATTAAGAATTTTCTTCCACCGTTTCTTTATTGCTATATTCTAATTTAAATCATTTTGTTACAGAGATGAAGAACCAGTGAACAGAAGAATATAAAATTCACAGTATATTCTTATTCGAGACTATACTAATCACTTGAAATGCAATCAAATCGAAGTCACCTGTCTGTCATCCCTGCGAAGAGAGGATTGCCAAAAATAACAAGAAATCGTCATAAATGACATCGCTGCGAATTAACGTGTAATAACAATAGAACGGTCATCGATACACATCCAGTAGAGTTTGTAATTCGCACGGATTCGTTTTTCATAACCGGCATTAGGATTTGCAATTTAAATGAAATATCCCTCTTCCCGGTCGGATTTCTCGTGGACGAGAGGACAGAGTTTATGCAAGCGGAACTTCCTTATTGGGTTTGGAATCTCCATTTTTTAGAGATCATTCGACGCACTGAATTTTAAGAAACTGGATCGAGGACGCGGCGAGCCGCGATCCGACATCGCCCGTTGGCCGAGGGACGATCGTCCGCAGACCGCGCGTAACTAATTCCACGTCTGTCGGCGTAAATCACGGTTCTTGCATTGTGTAATGATCTAGTGGACGTGGACAGTATCAATGGCGCACGATTGAAATTTAGTGTCCCTAACGCGCACTGTTTTCCGTGGCAGGCGACAATCTGTCGTCGATCTAATTGATGGTACGCTTAGACATCCGTGACTCCGCGGGTAAATAGTCGCCCCGGCCCATTCAGCGTCCTTCTTCGATAACAATTAGGGACCGTAATCAATCGTAATGACATTTTACCTCTTGGACAACGATCTACCTCTGGAACTAAATAATCATCAATTCAGTCGTGGAATATTTTAAAATTTTTAATTTAGACGCTCACGAATTTTAAATCTCTTAGAATTCTCGTCAATGAAAACCGAAAATCTTTTCCTATTATTCCTACATTTAATAATTCGCATAAAATGTATATAGCTGTTTTATACGACTATTTTAACCCTTTCGCTACGAGCGTCGCCTATAGGCGACATCCGCGCGACGACCTGTGTGTACGAGTGTCGCCTATAGACGACATCCGCGCGACGACCTGTGTGTACGAGTGTCGCCTATAGACGACATCCGCGCGACGACCTGTGTGTACGAGTGTCGCCTATAGGCGACGACCCGTGGGTACGGGTGCCGACCTATTTGTTGACTATATAAGTCGACGTATAATCAACTGTTGACTCTAATGGATGTGTATTCCTATAATACGATGTAATAGTTGTTATGTAGCTCTTAAAAGAGTGTACATACAAGTCAATCACAAAGTGGCGTTGAAAAACGTTAATCCGAATATCTAAGACTACTGACGAGCAAAGTGTACACTTCGCGGCGCGGTGACCCGTACAGGGGCGTCACTCCGGCGGCGCGGACTGCCGTAAGGAAAGGGTTAAAGGTATAAGAACGATGATTTATCTGCGACGATTACGAATCTTCTTTCCCTCGGAATTTGTCTGAAAGGAAACCGATCGACGGACCGATTTCCAGACGCGCAGACACCTCGGAATTACTCTCCAGTCTCCGTCGCGGCGCGGCGAAGGCGCCGCGACGCCAATGTCGGCGTATTTGAAATTCATGAATCCGTCGGTGACGAGACGCGGCGGTTTAAAATTCCGATCATATTCAAAATAAATAATCAAATATGCATTTTATTGGTCTATATCGACCGCGCACGTACACGCCTCCATATTTATATTACATTCATGCCGGCTTAATTGGAAATGGCGTCTGACGCTTGGTCCGGCATTGTTGCTTTTTCCCGGCGATATTAATCGGAATGGCGGATGGTGTTTCGAGTCGGAAAAGAATGTTTCCTAACCGCGATATTTGTCTATTTAATTGCTCATTTGACTTTACGTTAATATTATCTCTAGTCATTATAGAAATCGTGTATTTGTTAATGGAAAAATGTCGAATCTGACATTATTAAGTCGAATCTTTGAAATGTTAAAAAATATAAACGAAGATACATTTTAACGCTACATCTATCGACAGTTTTATTATAGTTCTTTTAGAGTCGAAGATCAATTAAAAATATTTTAAAGAAATACTTAACCTACAAGGTCGATAAAAAGACGCCATTGATTATTTATAAATTCGCGAAGAACAGACGTCCAATTAATTCCTACAGCAAATAACTCGATTCACCGTCTCTAATCCGCAATGTCAGCAACAAAGCAATCGCTAAAAACTCAATTCACCGTTGTCCCAAAAGTATAAAAAGATGAATGAAGATCCGCCAGCAAAAGTGGCTTATTACCGAACTTTATACCCGCTAATTAGCCGGTTATCCTTTGGCCGGGAACATTTTCGGTGATCTCTGAACATAAGAGTGAATTCCCATGAAAGCCGGCCGACCCCCGTCGTCGGGGCGGAACGATCGAACAATCGCGCCCCACCAAGCCGGTGGGGGGACGGATCGCGAAAAACCGCGAACCCTCGACGGGGGAAAGTCACGGCGGGTGGATGCCGGGGGACTCTCTCTCGTTAAGCTCGAAATTATCAGATAATTAATATGCAACTCGTCGGCTGCGCGCCGCCTCCGCCTCCGCCAACCCTTACGCGAGCGAACCTTCGAGCTCGCCCCGGTAAACCAAGTCAATACATAACGCAATTACCTGACAAGTGGATGGAGGAGGATGCCTCTGCCGGTGCATCAACGCAGCCGTTAACGCACCCCCGCCGTTGCAACAGCCGTGTGCAGCCTGTACACGCACACGAATTCGGCGCACACGCGCGTCCTCGTCGTCGTCGTCGTCGTCGCTGCCTCTGATTACGCGGACGTATCCTCTCCCCGTTCGTCGCGGTAAAGGACGGGGTTTCTATGAGACGCCGGGAAAAGTTGCCGGATTTCTGCTAGACGAATCCTTCGGTCTCTGATCAAAGGGTAAGGGGGAGAGCCTGCATTCAAGCGGGACGCCGCGACGGGTTTTTATGGTTTTTATAGCGCGCATGAAATTTCTGTCTGGTCGACGGATGAATATATCCGAGCTACGGGGATCTGTTTCGGTTCTCTTGATAGAACTCTTATCGCGGTAAGGGCCGCGCTTTCTGGCTCGTGCTGCCTCTGTGTGTCGCCCCTCGAGATGTTTCGTTAGACGCCCGCGAGACCAGGCTACTTGTCGGATGTCGATCGAAGCCGCCGTACGGTCCGATAAACATGTAAAATGGGAACCCACGTAACACGGGATGCGTGCTCCTCGTTATACGAATGCTGGAACACGGGAACTATAACTAAATACACGGCGTTATTTTAATACGAATTTATTAACCTCTTCAGGGATGAATTTTTAGACCAGGGAACAATCTATTTAATTATTTCTTTTTTATTCATAATCCATCTTATTTCATTCGATGAGGTTTTGTTAGTATTGCTGGGGGATTCTGTAATAAATATTGTAATTTTTCAACTGATTTTCTCTACCCTTAGAATAATCATAATTTTACGAAAACTAAACGTACACGTACGTGACCAAGGGCGTGAAGAGGTTAATACATATTTTATTCTATTTTAAAACAAAACAGTATTGTAAATTATTGTATCTTAGAGCGCAGAATAATATTTTAGGTCGAGTTATAGAGTTGACACTTCTATCGTTATAAAATTAACAATTTTGCAAATTTTGTATTCGTTCACGTCTCTGGTCAAATTTATAATCAGAGACAGTTATTTTTAGAGAAACAATTAAAAGCTGACGACTGCTATACGATAATGTAACAGGAATTAAAATAACATTTCAACGGAACGTATATGTACATACGTGTATGTTTAAATAGCCGTTTATCCCGAATAAGAGTGATTATGCAAAAGCACGTATCCCCGTGGCATTAAGATTACGCTGAACTTGACTGACATCGGGGCGAAAATGATATTCCCGTCATTAAATTAAGAATAAAATTGATGGAATCGTTGATAATTCAACAAACTCCGCGATCCGATTCGCTCGCGTGTATTCCGTGCACAAACATCGGCCCGTACCACGTCCTGTAATTTTATACGGGCGATCGATGTAGCCCCCGAAGTGGAAAAATTTTAATAACCCACGTGCCGCCCCCAACCCCCCCCCCCCCCCCCCCCCGATACTTGTAGAATATACATAAATTTCAATATGTATATCGAACTTTGTATTTATAATTCCATCAATATTAATACTTGAACATTTGCATGGTATCCTCAATATTCATGGTAACAAAGCAATTATCTAATGAGCTACAAATCCATATTAATAAACTGATTAACCGGCTCCGCGAGCGCAACGAACCAGACGACGCCCTTTGCAAAAAGAACAAAAGAATTCGCGATCTAAAAAAATCGCGATCAGCTAGAAATTTACAGATTAAAATTGTATTGTTTCGACGAACACGTTGCATCGGGCTTCGTCGAATTTCCCCGAATGTTGTAATTTGCTTACGAGTTACAAGTCTTCTCCGGCGGGCAACGGCCTCGTTAATGTAACAAATAATTACCCCCGCCCATTAAGCTCAATAATGATGATGATAATAATAACTCTCAGTTTGCTCTTCGCAGGCTCACAAATAATTCCCGAGCCGGGCGCGAAGCGAGGCGGATCGTAAAATACGAGCTCGCTAATTTCCGCTCGATGTTCGTATATATCGAACCGGGATTTAAGAAGGACCGATGATCCCCGTTCGACGGCGTGTCACCGATTCGATTAACAATTACAGGAGCCCGTCGATGCGATGAAGAATGTCGAAGCGTCCGCCGGGAACGAATTCGCTAATTCAACAAGTAATTACAAGATCCCGGCCGTAGCCAGGAATAACCTGTCGTTGGAGGATTAATGAACTGCGTCCGGCTTGTGTGTGCGTAGGTGCGCACACACACGCACCTGCGTCGATCGACGAGGACCCGGCTTGCCGAGGGGTGGTAAACAAGAGGGATGAACACGGGGGCGCAATCCAGTCGAGGATTTAATGAAGAATCGTTGTCTGGTCGTCGACGACGAGGGGTGGGGGGGGGGGGGGGGGAGGAGGCTGGTTGTTTCTTTAAGCACGCAATTAGAGTAATTGAGAGGTATCATTGTTTTCCATTTCGCGGGAGCGCGGAGATCCTTCGAGAGATGTTCGGCTGCTGCGGTTATAATTAAAAGAGGAGCGCGGACCTCTTGGCCAATGAAATAATTATAAAATAAAAACGCTGATCGCGTCGGCCGCCTTTTAAACGTTAATCGGGTCCGCGCGCGGTATCGATTCGCCCTGCGCGATCTGCGTTCCGAACGCCCGTCTTCGGACCGGGATTGACAAGATGGCGGATCACGGTGAACCGTAATTTCATATTCAATTATACAGCCGTTCGACGCATCGATCTCGATCGTATCGGGCGGCGTCGCCTAATGACGTAATATCACAGATCACTACCGATGTAATAATCAAGTGGATTCGAGCAATTAGTCCGGCACACGCTATCCATTTACCGTGGGACCGCGGAATGGAACGGATCTAAGCTGTTACGAATCAGATGAAATAGTATGCTCGCTGGTTAAATACCGGTGAAATTCGCTTGTTAATTTCAGGTGTACCTCGCTCTACCTTGTTACGCGGGATTAATTGAGAGGCGGGCGACAGCCGAAAGTTGAACGGCTTCGCAACCTCCTTCGAGCTCGACGAGGATTCTCACGTTCTTTAAAAATTCTCGTACAATTTGCTACGTCTTTAATTAAAGGCGACATCAAACACGGGTATTAAATTAAATTGATAGGCGACTTTTGAAAGCATCTCTTCGCGATACGGCCGCCATCTTGTCAAGCGTACAGTCCATCTCGCCGAAGTAAGAGCTCGCCCCAGCAATGCGTAAACTAATTTGTTCAATGAAATGTAAGGGGAGCTTTTACGTTTCAATTTTCCCGATTAGCTGATATTTCTTTTAATGCGCCAAGTATAGACGTTTCAAGAAATTAAAAACTTTGACGACGCATGCCTTCAATTTCTTTTAATAAAAACTTGCGATTACAGATTGCGATTAAATTTTGCGATTAAAAGTCGCGATTAAAGGTTGAAAAATTCTGTCGCGCAAAATGCAATCGAACAAAGGTTCTACCCATATCGTAAATAAATACCAGCTTTATAATATACATAATTAGTCGGAGACGAGAGCAATTATTCATCGCGATCGCGTCAGTCGGTCGAGCGAATGTATTAATCGCGCGTCGGATAAAAAAACAGCTCTGTAGAACAAATAGGTATCGATGGACACGCGTTGAACAACGCGTGCCGATATGCTGATACGGTTAACTTCACCGAGCTGTGTAAGCTATATTGCTCGGCTGATAGATACCGGGGGCCTCCCCCGCCGATATCGCGTACAATGTATCGCATGATGGATGCCCGTATTTAAGCGAGAGAATACGGAAACGTATGCCGCCGAGTAAGATACCTTTTTATTGGCGATCATTGATTCCGTGGATACGGTATCGAAAGCCCATAAAAACGGATTTACAGCCGCCGCGAATCGAGCGTCGCGACGCGCGCGTCCCACGGATTCCCCGACGTTGCGCCCGGTTAAATCGCGCGTTTCCGCATCGTCCCGATGCAATCGGCGAACATTCCCGATTCCGTTATTCATCCTTGGACGTATCCAAAAATCTGTAAACAGGATATCCGTACTCGCTAGCATTCTGCGTAATTTATTATCGATTTAATATTCCTTTTATTCGTAACTTTAAATCGATTATGAATTCGTGGTTAATGCTATCTAATTACTCAGAGTTTTGTCATTATGCTACAATTACAATGTAATCTTCATTGAACGAAGAACTGAATTATGAATCACTGTGTAATTGAATTATAATCCTTTAACAATTTAGTTATAATATTTTAGAATCCTGACCGGAGGATAAAAAGGAAATTAACATTGATCTCAAAGAAGTAAGTTATAAAGCGTGTTAGACCAATTTAAGCGTATCAATGACCACCATAACATCAGGAAAATTTATTCAAGTTAAAGAGACGAATAATGTTCTTTCAGATGTATCATCGCTACTGGAAAACGTGTTAATAGACCTCCAGCAATTACAATGTCAGCGTACGCTGTACTTTATATTCTCTACGTAACAGTGCACTGCTATTCAAGCGGCGTAACCTATAGAAAATATGGTAACTTCGCCGCGTAACGGGAAAAGATGAGCGTGGATCAGAAACCGAGCCAGCCGAGGGTTAATTAAACCGTCCTGTATCCAAGGAGCACGAGCCCCGCCGCGGAATCGTCGGAAACCAGCCGTGTGAGTTTGGAACAGGTTCGATCCGGACGGGATCCCCGTAAGCGCGGAGGCGCGCGACCATGCGTAAACGTCATCCGAACTGTGCGGGGTCCCGAAGAGCGTGTTTAACTCCGTTCAGCCGTGTAACCGCATTGACTCGATGCACGTGCGATGCATTATGAATCCGAGTAGGCGATGGCACGCGGCGAGAGCGTCTCGGATCATCGGAGACGCCATTTTCTCGACGACGGCGGCGGAAACACCCGGCCGTCGCGAGAGCTAGCAAACTTCTCGGATTCCCCGCAAAGCGAAGCACCGGTAATCTCCGCGACCGATTAAATATCCGCGCGACGTCCGCGCATTAAACGGGGAAACCGTTCCGAAAGGAAAACAGTAATCGCCCACCCGTTCTTCTCTCTCTCTCTCTCTCTCTTATTTTATTTTGTCAGCGGGAGAAAGAAACGTCGAGCGAGAATTTTTTGCGCGGAACGGCACACGAAACGGAGAATTCACCGGCACGAGGGAAATTTTCAATAAACGCCGGTGGATATGAACGATGGAAACGCGTCGACAACGGGAAGAATGTTTATAATGAAAAATTCGTTCGGGTTGCTTTTTTCCCCCCGTTCTCTCTTCTTTCTGTTGTTTTTTTTTTTTAACGGCCACGCGAGAACACGATGATGAAATTTCGTTGAAACTACGTTGCGTTCGGGTGTTGGCTGGCTGGCGGCGGCGGCGGGGTTGGCTCGGGGTGGCGCAAGTTCGGCGAATTTAATAGAGGTTGGCTGTTGCCGCTTTCGAGAAAACAATATGAAATTTTCGATAAACGAATCGGCGGCGCTGGTCGAAGGGGCGAGGGAGGGAGGGAGGGAGGGGACAGGGACAGAGAGAGAAACTATCGTTTAATACGCGCGCGTCGAATTAACCGGCGCGACGGAGGGAAATCGATGTGCCCGCGACAGGTGTTCGGTGGAAATGGTTCGACTCGCGCCGCTGTCGGATCGCCGACTCTTCGCCGGCAAGTTCGCAAGCACACGGAATGTTCAGCGAAGCCCCGGCCTGTCAGACGTCTGGCTTGTCCCTACCCTCCCCCGGTGAATAAGTTCCTCCCCAATTATGCTGTTCGAGAGGCCGCCGCGAAACGGAAAAGAAAACGCCGTGCCCGAACGAGGGGGGCGTGGGGTTGCCGCGGACAGCAAAGATAACGAAAGAAGAGAGACCGGGCAAAAAGGAGGCGCGCGCGCGGCCTGTTTAATTAGAAACAGGAAGCGCGCGGGCGGCGCATCCTGGCGAGACTACGCCGAATGTATAATTAAGCCGCGTTTCAACTTCAATTTGCGCCCCGGTGCTCCGCGGGCGGAACACGCTCGCGGACGTACCCCCGCTTAGAACGACGTCGCAACAAGTTTGGAATTCCGCGCGATGAAGGGCCGCGAAAATTGCGGTGGTACGCGACCGACAACCCCCCCCCCCCCCCCTGCCCCTGCCCCGCCAATGGGATTATTCGAACGCGTAAAAAGTTCGGGAAAACTCCGGGGGCGAGAGTTCCGCCGGAGGGGCGGGCGCGCGAGACCGGTAACTCGATGAAGCCGAACGGCCCGGCGGCGTATAATTATTAATGGATGTTTCTGCATTTATAACGCTCGATGCCGGGTGCCATTTTGTAGCCGATCTAATAAATCGTTTCGCACGGAAAACACATTTCTCGGTAATTGACAGCCTTTGGAAATCGACCCGCGAATATTTAACGCCGCCGACCTGTCGCTCCGCCCGCCCGTCAAAGTCCCGCGAAATCGAATTCGTTTTTTCAATGGTACCGGAAAGGTATGAAATCGTAATCGTCGCTGTTTCGTCCTTGGCATGCTAAACTGAATATTCGCGTTTTCGCGCCCTTGCAAAAATTGTTAATTCTTTGGAAAACGACGATCGATCGTATACCAATTTTCGTGTCCCTGGATTAAATATATATAGAAAAAGGAAAGTATTGTATATAAATAAATGACGTATTTTTTATTAAATTTACTTCTTAACATGCGAGATTCATAAAGGGGTATTTTACAAATTTATATAACCCTCTCGTTTTTCTATCGTTTTTAATCCTGGTGCATCTGCCCGACGAATTAAATAAACTTCCACAGGAGAAGTTTCATCATCGCGTCCGCTGTAACATCGAATGACGGTTCCAAACACGTTCTTAATTATACAGAAACGTGTTTCGACGGACTCGTCAGCCGGCCGGGAATCGCCTTGAAACATTCACAGCGGCGGGACCCCTCGCAGCTGAATTGTTTACAGACGGCTGGTGAAATGGTCCCGAGGAGTTTCGACCGGAATAGAAATTCGCGAACAAAATGGCGACGGCGACGCGACACGGCGCAGCCGGTGCGTAACAAAGAATTGTTATTCGAACTAACTGGCGGAATTGTCCCCGAAGAACCTGAACAAACGAACAAACTGCACTTCCGAATAACAACGGCGAGCATCCCATTATTTGTCTTTCGCCGTCGGCGAAGTTGAAGACTTCCGGTCAGACGGATTAACGCGTTATTCCACGGGAAGCGTCGCCCGCCGTCTATCGAGCCGGGGACGTTGCTCGAGGGGGTAGGTCTCCCCTCTCTCTCTCTCTCTCTCTCTCTCTCTCTCTCTCGCTCTCTCTCTCTCTATGTACGTCGAGGGTTGAAACGTTCAAAAGGGTTCGGCACGACGTGTCGGCGGCGCCTTCGGCGATGCGCGTTCGTTTAGAAAGCCCCGAGTCCTCCCGGGACGCTTTGTTAATGGAGCGCCCGCGCGATCATTAAAGTGATTGCTGCCGCGAAAATCACGGTGAAATCATGGAAACTGCGCTCGAATTTTGACGGGGGAACACGTGTTGTAGATGCGCCGATGCCTGGCTGGCTCTCGGAGATAATTAAATGTAACGGCAGTAGGATGCGCGTCGGCAGTCGGCGCGGTTTAATTCAGTTTTGCTTGGATTTCGACAGGCATCCCGACGTTGTTCCAACACACCGCTTTTTCGAATTAATTTATCCTGAGAAACGCCCGCCCCTCTGCCTACCCCTCCCCCCTCCCCCCTCCATCCCGTTTATTTAGCTGTTACTTCCTACAATTGCTGAACAAACTTTGCATAAAAATCCGCAGTGTAATAATCACGCGATAAATATCACCACCCTCTACAACCCCTAAAACCATATTCCCTAAATTTCAACAAGTGTAATACCTAAGAATTAAATATTAATCGGCACTGCAAACACGAACGTTCCTAAACCAAATTCTACAAATCAATTTTTATTAGAATTAAAAAATACGCGGCACAGCCCAGATGACAACCAATTTTCGTTCCTTCTCAAAACGAATCTCGTTCCCGGCGTTATTCAAAATGGCGGACGCGGAACGATCGTCCCAGAGCCGCCGCAGCTGTAGCGCGTAAATAATAACCGATGGGGTGAATATTTTGGGGAGCTCCCGGGGAAGGTCCTTCGGTCTTCTTGCCGCGACGATCCCGCGATTTTACGAGGGCGTAAAAACTAAACCAGAAATCCTTCCCGGGCGGCGTCACGGTCGCGGAAGTTTCCCCCCTCGCTAATGTAGAACGCGCGTCACGCTTTAGTACTATGTACATGGGAGTTTAGCAACGTCGAACATTAAACTGCAACACGCGCGCGAGCCGGGGAGAGAGACCCGGTTCATCCTGGCAGCAGTTTATCGTTGCAGGATTTCCTCCTTTCGTCGTTCGCCCGCCGCGGCCTAATGGGAACATTTACACCGAAGGACTAAACCGCTTCTGAACCCGACGTTGAAGCATTACAAGGCTCCGCTGAAAAATCGATACCCGGATGGCTGTTCGCTGCATCTGAAACGAAGAATTATTCGACCGCTCGACGAGCCACGCCGACGCTCTTCCAAACCGCCCCCTTCCCCTGCTGGTTTACAGATTTTATTGCGAACTGAAGGATAACTATCAGTGCTACTTCCGAACTTCTGTAATTTTAATTCTTCGCGGACGGGCGGAGACCGCGGTGGGAATGTTGCCGGCCCTGCTCGTTCAATCTTATTGGGATTCCTTGGGAGCTTTGGCAAATTATTCTTTTATTAACAGCGGTCAGAAAATTGTGCAAGATTATAAGATGATTTATAAGAATATAATAGAATAGTAGAATACATAATAATGTAAGATAATATCATTTATAATAATATAGAATAATGTAACATGTAGTAATCTAAAATTATATAACATATACGATTAATTTACTTATCAAATCATGTTCCCCCGGGCTTACAAAAATACCCGGGGGTAAATACAAATACACCGCGTTTTGCGAGCGCTAAGAGAAATATACAATAATAAAAGAAAGGTATGTAAACGAAATTAGTAATAAAAACATTGGCAAAGTAATATAACGTATAACAGTATAAAACAATATAACGTATAATAGTATAAAATAATATAACGAATAATAATATAAAACAATGTAGCAAATAATAACATAAAATAGTATATAATAAAATGTAATAATCTCGTCATTTGAAAAGCTGAAGTTGAGTCCCCGCACAAAAATCGTAATCAACCCTGAAGCAGTTTCGAGCCACGAAATTTGCAGCAATTAATGCCATTAATCGTTTCGGTGCCGTCGAAGGGATCATCGAAAAATAATCGAACGTTTCGCGCTGCATCCCGTAGCGAGATACGGGGTCGAAAGTTTTGGGCCAACGGAGCGTGCACGATGGACCAAGAGAGAGAGAGAGAGAGAGAGAGAGGACGCTCCACACGAGCGGATGGAAACGTTCGGTCCGGAATTTTCCTCCGGTCCGCGATACGGCAGAAGGGGGTCGGGAGGGGGGAGAGCGCGGGCCAGGAAAAACGCCGGCGGGGTTTCCAGTGCTGCCTCGGGATTATAATAATTCGCGTCACTGCGTCCAATTTCAATCTACCTCTGGCCGGACGGAATGCGTCTCTCGGGTAGGCGAGATCACTTCGTTAACCGGACCGGGTATGCTTCCGGACTCGCATCAACGTTCTTTTCCGGTCATCGCTGGCTGATCGACTACTCGCCGAAATAGGACGGAATATGGCGCGGCTGAATTATCTCTCCCTCGAATCGGAGGACCTCCTGTCTGGGTTCGAGGCTACGGCTTCGAATCGGGGGATGTTCGAGGAAATGGCGACCGAATCGAGAAACAGAAATCCTATGATCGAATGAAAATTATATATTAACCCTTTGCGGTCTAGTGGCGACTCTAAGACGCTGCTAGAAATGATAATGTGTCGAAATAATTTTTAGCAAATATACTTGTATATAGAAAATTGTTCGGAATTGTTAGCTGTTGCACGAGTTATAAAATTCAATTCTATAATGCATAAGATGCTCCAGATTGTATAAAATGCAAACGCTACAAGTCTGAAGAAATATTTTTAATTTCTAGTTAAAATCGCTACGACTGCAAGAGGTTAAAATCAAAATCATATGATAAAATAAAAATGACCGATACTACTGTTCAATAACGTTTTAAACATTTTAGCAAACGCTACGGTAAGAGGATACCATAAATCTATCAAGACGTTCAAAATGGCCGACTTTATATTTTCCTTTCTAAATTTCTTAATCCAAGAAACCGTAATCAAAATGCAGAAAGAACGAACACAGTCTTCTCACTGTTATAAAGCAACGAAGGTTCGATTACTCTCATGTCTCACCATGTTCACCGTCAAAATGACGGAATGATTACAAGAATGTAAAGACACAAGCAAAACCCACGAGCAGAACATAACCTAACATACAATCTTACGAAAGTGTGCGTGCGGCTCGGATAGAGTCTTCGAGTGTCCGAAACAGTAAAACTCCCGGTTTAAAAAGTAACGGTGACATTTGTTCGGTGCCCGGAAGCCTCGGCGAATGTACACAGACTATAAACCAGAAAAGTTTCCTCTTTAGTATCGACCGCGCGCGCGCGCCATTTGTTCCCGCGTCACCATATTTAAGGCACCGAATACCTTCTGATGTAAGCCACGGCATTTATCAAGTTTGGCCGCCGTTGGAGCCGATCGAGAACGGGGGGCTGCCGCGCGCTGGTTTCTCCGGCTCCTCGCTATTTAACACGAGGCCACGCCGCAATATCCGCGAGGAGGAAATATTAAAAGAACCATTTCCAGGTCCCCCGGGGTTCCACGGGGCTTGGTGACGAGCCGATTAATGGCGGGGATGATGTCCGACCTAGATTTACAAGACCGCTTCGAAAACGGGAGGATAGGGTTGTGGAAGAGGCTCGGGCGACGAAGCTGGGAGGAACGAGAGGAAGGAAGGAAGAGAGAGAGAGAGGGAGAGAGAGAAAGAGAGAAGGAGGAAAGTAGAGGAAGAGGAGAATAGAGGAAGAGAGAAATAGAGAAAGGGAAAGAGGGAATTATAGAAAGAAGAGAGAAGTAAAGGAAGGGTAGAGAACCAGAGAAAGAAGGGAGAAGCAGGGGAAAAAGGGAAGAACGAGCCCGACAGAGACAGAGAGATAGCATCGTAAAGCAACGCGCAGCCAGTGATTTGCGAGTGGTCCTTCGGGTATTTCCGTGGCCCCGATAAAATAAATTGTTGTTTCCTCTCGAGAATTCGAGGAGGGCAAACCCGATGCGCCGAACAATATCGTTAGTAGTTTCGAGTCGCGGGTGAGGGGGGTCGGTGTAGCCGCATCGCCACCACCCCCTTTCCCTGCCCTGCCATTTTCTGTTTCCTGTGCCCCGCCGTTGGCGAACCCGCCGTCGCGCCCCCCCCCCCCCCCCCCCCCACCCCCCGCCCGGTGCCGGCGACCGTCCGGAATTTATGATATGTCGCGCATTTATATTCCAACACCTTCCATAAATTTCACTTGAGCCGCATGTAAGTGGCTCCACTTTTGTTCATAGATTCCTACGGTCTGCTGTCAGATTTATGACCGGCGTCGCCGCGGCATCGTTCGATTCGCGGGGACACGGTTCGGGCGGAGAATCGCGGGGAATGGTACCGATACTGTCCCGTTATCAGCCGATAAACCTGCCAGATCGCGGCGATAATATACGGGGACGAACTGCGAGAATAAACCGAACACCTTGCGGGCTTTCGTGGCCCGGGGACGACTGCTTCGGTGACCTAGAATTCGGGGCTGATTGTACAGGACGATTTTCGTGAACGTTGGTTAGACGAACCACCATTCAATGGTG